>NC_057807.1:655881556-656026299 GCF_018294505.1 Triticum aestivum
ATTACTTGTCGCAAAAAAATGTATCTAGACGTATTTTTAGTTTTAGATATATTCATTTCTGCGATGAGTAATTCGGAAGGGGGGAGTACTTCTGCGATCATAATAAGTGTCATGGTTTTAGTTTTTCTAATACCAGAACACTTATTATGAATCGAAGGGAGTACATGATCTTGTTTAGCGTGATGTCCCTCGAAACATAAACCCTGGCAGGTTTAACCTCAGGGACCAGCAAAAGCCAAAACTAATTGTAAAAATTGTTGACTGCATCATCCAAACCTTCGGAAGGAGAAAGTCGCGACGTGGCTCCACGATCACAATTTGATGCACCTCTGTGTTAGAACGACTCTCGCCCGCCTCCTCTGAACGAATCAGAAACCGCTTGAATCTTCGAGAACAACAATGGAGGTGGGAAATCCCCAAAAATCTGTTTCGAGTATCTTGAGTTAGAGACGAAGCCTTCTGGAGGGAATCCTAGATGATATCCACCCTTGAGCAGCCATTGGAAACAACAAAAATTTACCCCAGCTCTAGGGGTGTCTCACCGAGATCAGGTTAGGCCGCGGTGGCGATCTTGATCTTCCCCAGCACCATGCGCTCCGCCGGAATCGATGTTCCCCTCCCTGGGACTAGCGCAAACACTTTCTAATCACAAGATGTGTGGCTGCAGAGACTAGAACTCCTTCCACTCCGCGCTCTTGTCCAGAACCAACGAAGATGTCTCCGCCCGAGATCCTTGTCACTAGCTTCCGCATCTTTTCATGGCCATCGTGAGGGAACCTCATCGTCCTTGATATCTTCATCATGTGAAGCGCCACTACAATGTGTTCCTCCGACATAGGACGCCTCCTCCCATCGGAATCCATGGATCTCGCCTCTCAACTGGTGTAGACGGTAGGAGGGGCGGAAAATAGGGGCGGAGTGGGGCAGAGGACCTGCCATAGGTGATGGTGCTGTCGCGGTGACTGGGGTGGTGGGTGACAGTAAGGTTGTGGTAGTGATAGTAGGTGGAGGGGAGACAAACTATAGGGGCCCTCATTTGCAGGAAAATATCATGTGGAGCTTAGGCTCATGGACACCCTCTTATCTAGCCATCCAATTCTGCATCATGATTCGTGCAAGTACTTTTCTCTTTTTTGTCCCTCCCACATAGTTTAACATATGATCTTCAAACTTTTCAGCACAACAAAAGATTCTTGCTAGAATGTGGGCAAAAACTTTCAGATAATTTCGTGCATCATAAATACTACAAAAAAGATTTTTTAATTAACAAAATCATTTTCTATATTTTTCTTGGACAAAAAAATCTGGAAGTTTTATCCCACATTGTTCTAAGAATGTTTTGTTGTCCTGGAAAGTTTCAAGTTCATTTGTTGTTTTATTTTGAAGAAACAAAAAAGAGAAAGTTTTCATGTAGTAAGTTAGTTGTGTAGCATGGATCTCAAAGCAACATTAGATGATGAGGATAGGAGGTGTCCAAGAGACTGTGCTCTAAAAATCCACGTCCTTCGTTCGCACATCATGTGTTCAAAGGATTGAGGAGGAAAACATAGCACTCTTGAACATTATCTACCGGCGGCACCATCGACCTTCGATTGTGTAGCCAAATGAACTGCCAACTGCTATGATCGACCCGAGCTGTGTCGATCCGATGTTAACTAACCAATTGCCGCCAATATGATTTCTTCGACCTTCTTTCTTTGAGAGCCTCTATGTAGTAGTTCTCAATCGACTTCACATTTCATTATAGATTTTTTTTCATTTAAAACTTCAAAATATTCACCATGTGATAGTGCAAAATCAATCAATTTTACAGATATGTCATACAGATTAAAAAAAATATTCACCATGATGCAATATTTTATTTAGCTAGTGGAAAAATATTGTAGTGTCCGTTCTCAGAGCATAGAAAAATAGAGATCTTGCACATTGATGTCGACTAAGATTGAACTATTTCAGATTATGTCTTTTCAAACAATTTCATTTTCCTGAAAGCATGTATCATGTAATGCTCTTAATTTGCCAAAAAACGTAATGCTCTTAATTGCTTATAATGTTTGCCTATCGATCCACATCATTGAAAGATGGTGTAGAGTTTCTTTTAGTTTGTATAATGTTGTGTCGATGAATCTATTTCTTGTGATGCTATAAAACCAGAATTTCGAATTAATTGTGTGAAAATCATCCTTGTTCACATGGACATGGCTAGAAGTACTGGATGCTAAGATTCTTTTTAACAGACATGGTACCAGGCACATCCTACCTCTATAAGCATCTCCGAAAGACTGAGCAGGAAAGTCTTGAGATTGGCGGAGTCACTATAGGCATCTCGCTATCGAAAGAAACGTCGCCTCCTGCAATAAGAATATTTCACTTTTTTATGAGACACCAAAGAGTCAAAACTAGGTTTGATCCTTGGTAGGCTGAGGGTACAACTAGCCTCCTAACCATCCAACCACATATTCTAACTTTACATCAATTCACGAGTACCCGACTTGTCATCAATTTAATTTTCGTTTCTGCAATTTGTGTGCACCATCATCTTTTCACTTTGACCACTCTGATTTCCTATTGTATGACATGTTTCCTATTCATCCCGTCTGGTAAATTTTAATATGGTTCATGTTGTAAAATGCTTACCACCAGCGTCCAATAGCAGTGCATCTCTATGACTGGAATTTAACTTTATGCACAAGTGACCGTTTAGGCCATAGCCCCCTGTACTTAATTCTAACCATTCCCAACATCTCTGCTCTTTGTGTCCTTGTGGTCACGCGAGGCATAAGCATACGATATTATTTGTTTGCAGTGATATAGTCACAAGAATCAATTCAAAACATTCTGCAACGTAGAAACTCAATGCAACCAAATACGTAGAACCAAATACTTTTCGAACATATAATAAGGAGTTAAAGGTTCATTTGCAAAAAAATGAGTTAAAGGTTAAGATGCCATATATGGGCCTAAATTTTAAGTGCTCGGTTAGAGATGCTCTTAGAAAGCAAACATACATTTTTTTGGAACATAGTACAGAGACAGCCACACATGCAATCATATATACACGCGTACACGCACCCCAATGAAACACACACTCTACCCCTATGAGCACCTTCGAGAGACTGAGCCAGCATATCATCTTGAGATTGACGAAAGCACCACAAGTGCCTCGTAGTCTGCGGGAATTTCTCCTCCCACTGAACGCGCATCGCTGGAAAATCTTGAAATAAATCCAGGATAATACGAGCACCTAGACTTCAACCCTGATGGACTGAGGATACAACTTTCCTCTATAACCATCCAATCACAGGTTGATTCGCACATACATTTTTTTTAGCGATTAGCCAAATAAACCGTCTTTTAGGTCGAGTACGTGTAGTCTGACTACGCAGCGAGAACGAAACACCTCAATTCTGAGCCCCTCCAAATAACATTCTGAGACCTAATGTCTTGACAACAATATCCCAAGAAAACGTCTTGTACAACAAGGAGGGGGGGGGGGGGGGGGGGGAATCCTTGGTTAAGAGGAAGTAGAAGTAGTTTTATTCCCTTTTTTATATATCCATGTAAGCAATTAGTCTGTTTTACATAGTTTCGCCAGCATCCCATCGTGCACGAGCCAAGTACTAAACAGTTTTGGGTTGCATTGTAATCTTATTGCGGAAGAAAATTATAATTATAAGAGACTACTCCTAATAACCAGACCAAAGCTCTTGGACAGCAGAATACCTTGTACAACAAGGAAACAATTCTTGGCGATGCGTGCGATTCTGAATAGAATCTTGTAACACAAGCAAATAATGCTCGAACAACCTACGACATATATATACATACCGTAGCTAGCTATTCCGTTCTCAAACCAATTAATTAGCCCCCTTTACGATCACCGGCATCGAGTCGATCAGCCGAGATGTCGTCGCCGTCCGGGAAGGTGAAGAAAGCGATAGTGGGCGAGCAGTTCTTGGCGCCGTTGGCGACGGACCCGACGAAATTCAC
This sequence comes from Triticum aestivum, assembly GCF_018294505.1. NCBI lineage: Eukaryota > Viridiplantae > Streptophyta > Magnoliopsida > Poales > Poaceae > Triticum > Triticum aestivum. The sequence goes on from NC_057807.1 coordinate 655,885,547, forward strand.
GGTGACCAAGTTATACACCCCGAACGGGCCGAGATTCACCTTCAAGAACTCCGCCGGCGGCGAGGCCATGCTGGAGGTGGAGTCCCGCCTGGGTTTCATGAGCCTACGCTCACACCAATTCCTCGACGCCACCTCAGACCAACCGGTGATCCATCTCCAGGAGGCCGGCCTTGAGGAGCGTAAGTGGGAGGCGTACAGGGGCAACAGCACGAGAGAAAGCGACAAGATCTTCGACGCCGTGAACAAGTCATGGTATTTCTTCCTGATGGGGACCAAGATCGAAGTGTTCCTCCGCAAGTCCTCCGACGAGCAGAAACCAGCAGGCTCCGTCGTCGATGGCAACTCCTCCGGCGGCATGCAGAAACCAGCAGACTTCGTCGTCCTTGGCAACTACTACCGCGGCGGGCTAACCGTTTTCCGCGGCTGCGGCTGCGTCCTCACCGGCAACAACATTGCGCAGATCAACAGGGTGAGCCGCCTGTTCAAGTTTAGTGAGATGGGTGGAGAGCACACGTACGATGTCAGTGTCAAGCCGGGCGAAGACCAGGCGTTCGTCCTCGCACTCACCGTCATTCTCGACCAGATGTATAATAACGATCGTGTTGTACGTTATTCTACCCAGCGTTAGATAGCTTAGCAGAAGCTTAGGTTTGTGATCGTTCGCGGTGTCGTTATTAGTCATGTTTTTTTTTACAAAGGTTAGCTATGTTACAGTCGGAGTTTGTGAGCATGCGATTGTGTAATCGCCATGGTTTAGGATTTTGTGAGTCGAGTCTAAACGGGAGTTTGTATCGGGTCGGGTCGTGTCAGGCATGTATCTTTTACATTATATAAATATATAAATAAAGTAGAAAAGGAACCAAGAAAAGCAGCGAGCCAAATTATTTCCTACGCGCTCGTATTCTATGTATATGGGCTTTTGCAGATTAGTTCCATCAAGATGATTAAAGCTCGTAAACGTTTGCCGTTCGGGGACATCACCATGCTTCGAAAACCTTGATTATATTACTTCGTGCATGCTGTCCCCCTTTGAAACTACAAACTTTAAACTTTCAGATAAATCATAGTAAGTAGGGCAATTTGGAAGTTAAAGGTCTAAATTTTACTGTCAGCGCCAAGTTTACCATGTTACCCCCCAAAAAAAACTTACCATGTTCCTTCTTTTTACACAATACAATCTCGGAATAGATAAATCCCGAACATTCGATTTTTAAGCATGTCATCCCGAACTCTTTTCATGGCAACTTTAGTTAAGGCGATGTTGACAAACATGACAATTTTCTGATAAAAAATCAAAATGGAACAAAGTTGTCATGTGTTAACAACTAAAATTGCCACATTGCAGCAACTAAAGTTGCCATCAGAAAACGTTCGGGATGACATGCTTAAATTCCGAACATTTTCGGGACTTATTGAGGTCCCTTTACGAAGTTACCACACGCCTTAGTCGACGGAAACTTCTCCTCCGACTGAATGAATATCGCCGGAAATTCTAAAATAAATTCAAAAAACTGCGTACTCCAACCCAAGAAATCTAACCATCTGAGCTGATTGATCTCTCAACTTGGGAGTTAAATTGTATGAACTTTTGTCAAACAATGTCCTCCACACAGGCACAGATCCAAACATACGTTTCTATGGCACAGTGTATTCTGCACATGGCACGGTGTTTTCCAGCGCCAGCGACAACGATGCAGCGGTGATCCACAAGGTGACCAGATCGAGCGAGCATGTCCCTGGAGAGAACGTGTATGATGTCAGCGTGAACACGGGCGTCGACCAGGCCTTCGTTCTCGCACTCACCGTGATTCTAGAGATCAGATGTATAATTATGATTCTGATTTACGTTGTTGTAGCCATCAATGTCAGAAAAGAAAACCCTAGAGCCACATCGTAGATATATAAGTAGCTTATAATAAGTTTAGGTTACCCCGCAAAAAAAAAGTTTAGGTTTGTGATTGTTCGTGATGTTGTTTAGTCATTTGTTTTCCATGTTAGAGTCGAGTTTGTGAGCATGCGATGACGTGGTCGCAATGTTTGTATTTTTTTTGTCTGTCGAGTCTAAACTGGAGTTTTATCCGGCCGCTTGGTCTAGTTTGAAATTTCTATGAGTTTTTGCATATTAAATCCAACAAGATAAAGCTCGTAAGAGTTTGCCAGTTGTGACCCTTGTCGAAAAGCTTGATTATATTTGTGCTTTCATATAGGTGATAAACAATATATTTAAACAAGATATATTGTTTATCTTTTTTATTAACAAAAAGAAAGATAAACAATATATCTTGCTCCCCTTGTTCGAAATTAAATAAATTTCTAAGTTTGTGCCAAGTCAAACTTTCCTATATTTGAGGAAATCTATAGGGAAACGGAAATGTTAACTCCCACACGTGTGGGCGTTTGCATCACGCCCACACGCGTGAATCCGCGTCCGTTCGTGAGCACACGAATCTTGAGATGTTTCTAGTGCCACGTAGGACTGACCTGGTGTGTGGGCGTTCACCTGATCGCCCACACGGCCGTTTCACCACACAGGAGGGGCTGGTGTGTGGGCGTTCAGCAGATCGCTCATACGCCACTTTGCACGCACACACAAGGGCTAGTGTGTGGGTATTTGCCATCTCGCCTACACGCACGTCTCCTCTCCCACACCCAATCTGCTAGTTGCCATGTGTTTTGCAGTGCACATGGCAACTGCCCCTAGTGTGCTTTATAAGCAGGTGGCAACCCTTTTTTTACCCGAGTTGCCATGTGTTTTGCAGGATACACGGCAACTGCCTAGTGTGCACGTAAGCAGATGACAACTCTCTTTTACCGAGTTGCCATGTGTTTTTGCATGGTACATGGCAACTGCCCTAACGTGCACGTAAGCAGATGGCAACTCTTCCTTTTACATGGCAACTGCTCTAGCATGCTTGTGGGCACATGGCAACTCTCTCAACTGCCTAGTGCTAGTATGTGGCAGCTCCTAAAGTTATGAAATCATGGCAACTACATTAGATCAGACCATACATGGCAACTGCAGTTGTCCAACATGGCAACCGCAGTTCAGCGACATGGCAACTGCAGTTAAACGAACATGGATGAGGGTCTGGACAATGACAACTGCGGGGGCGCGGTGACCGTCATGCGTGGCATGCGGGACCAGGAGGTACGAGGCCTGACATATGGGCGTGTGGGCGTTATCAACTTCGCCCACACGCACGCGTGTGAGAAGGATCGGGAGGAAAAAAAAGGTGTGTGGGCATTACTTGTTTTGCCCACACGTAGGTGTGTGGGCTGTTCCTTTTATACACCACACAAAATGTGTGGGCGGACTCCCTAACGCCCATACGTGTGGCATTTATCGGCGTCCTAGGGAAAACATGCTAATATTTAAGACAGGGAAGAACAAGATTCCGACATGTTTTTATTTTCGATTTGGTTGATCCTATATGGAGAAACAAATCCGCCGCTTCCCCTTTCCCTTACCGATGCTGGTGGTGCTGGTATGCGAGGGGTGTCTCTTCCCCGCCGATATACGGATCAAGCAGTGGCTAGGCGTCCCGGTCTGTTGGTGGTGGCAGAGGGCAGATTAAAGGGCAATTTTGGTCCTCGTGGATCCACGAGTTGTTGGCTCCTCTGTCGGGTGGATGAAGCGATGTCGATGATCTCGCCTTGTGAGTATCGTTCTCTCCTTCCTCTTCATTGACACGCCGACAAGATCCCCATCGATGGTGGAAAGGTTGGGTCTTGCTGTGTTGCTAGGGATGGACTTCTTGTTCTTGCTGAAGATTCGGTGGTGTGGGCTATTGATCCCGCGTGCTGGTCCTTCGTGGCCGAAGATCGAAGATTTCCCTGTTGCCATGGTCGTCATGACGAGGGTGCTTTCTCCGGCAGAGGAGCAGTGGCCGCGATGGCGCGCCTTCATCCCGCGTCAGTAGTTGTAGTATGTGTTGTGTGGTCCAAGGACCTAGTTATAATTTTATTACTTCTAGGGTTCTTTGATCTGCTTCTGAATTACCATAATATAGTGTCTATTTCACCCAAAAAAAGAAATAGTTGGATCACATTTGAAAGTTAGAGGAATAAAACATGACTGTCACAACAAAGTTTAATGACCGGCGCCGCATTTTTTACTCTCATGTAAATACCGTAATGGTCATGTCCGATCTAAGAGCCCTGTACTTTTTGTCACTAACCAAATTACCGCTTGTCATGAGCGGTTTGCTATCTGAAAAGACAATCAACAACTTGGGAGTTAAATTGTACGAACTGTTATCAAACAATGTCTTCTAGAGAGCTAAACTTGGAAGCTATACTTTTTTTTCTCGAATACGCACAAGCATGCGTATCATACATTGATAGAGAGAAGAGGGGTGGAGAGCCCCATTACATGGAAGTGTTACAACACAACCCTAGTCCACCATATTACAAAGCCGACTACTCACGACACACCCACCGCGACTACCGCCCAAAGAAGCTACTCAAGTAACATTTGAGCCGGCCAGCCCTAGCCCAGGCACGTTCCTCGTCTAGGATCCTACACCCAACATGGTCGAGGGAAGGGGAGTCCCCATCAAATACAATACCGTTCGTATATGCTTCCAAAGCTCCCAAAGCACCAAAGCCAAGATTGTCCGTAGGTCCTAGTCCTTGAGTGTGCCATCCCTTGAGCTCCTACTCTGGCACTATCCGTTTAGCGCATCCGAGGTGGTTGGTGCCCAGTCCGGCCTGCCGAGCGCAGTACAAACTTCATGCCAAACAGACCGCGCAAACACACACTCTAGCAAGATGTGGCTGATGGTCTCGTCGCATTGGTTGTAGAAGGGGCAAGAATCTTAGTGCGGTAGACCCTTCTCGCCAGTCTGTCGAGAGCCAAACATACGTCCTTTTCTTTCTATGTTGCGATGAGGCAAATAAACCGTTTTTTGGGTCGCAGTTCTAATGATCAGATTATGTACGCACAAATTTGACAAGAACCAAACACCTCAATTCTGCCTTGTACAACAATCTCCGAAAAAGTGTCTTGTACAACAAGCAGGAAAAGTATTCTTGACGACGACGGCTTATATACAATTATACATACCATAGCTCATCCGGTTCTGCGCCCAAACTACGAGCCTCCTCGATCCATCTAGCTACCATCTCCATACGTCCTCGACTGCCTTGTTCCATCCTCTGTACGGTCACGAGCAGCCAACGGGAGATGCCGTGGCCGTCGGAGACGTCGGCGATGGTGGACGGGAAGTTCCACGCGTCGCACCCAACGTCGTTCACGGCGACCAAATCGTACACCTGTCACCTGGAGGGGCGCCGTGTTGGCCGTCAGGAACTCCTCCACGGGCGGGGCCGTGATGGAGGTGGAGACCGTCGAGCTGGGCTACCGCAACCTACGCGCCCTCGTCCTGCTGGACGCCGACTCGCGCCGCCCCGTCCTCACCCTGGAGGAGGTCGGCACAAGCCGGCGCCGGTGGCAGGCGATCAGGGGCGGGGGCGCGAGCCGGAGCAAGCGGCTCTTCGTCGCGGTCGACAAGGCGCAGGTTTGGGAGACGGGGATCCTTGTCCACGTGTTCGTCGAGAGCATAGACGTCACCAGGCGGCGGATGCTGCGAGCCATTGGTAGTTGTTGCTGAGAAGACTGGTGGCCAGCCAGGGTGGCGAGCTACGAGTGTGGAGGCTTTGGACGACAAGTGCTAGAGCATCTCCAACAGGCGCGCTATAAACGTGCCGCGCCGAAAAAATAGTGGTTTTACACCGCGCTACCGTTCCCGGCGCTCCAGCGGACGCGCAAAAATCGCGCGCGCGGCATATGTAATTCAGCACGCGGGCAGAAATGCCATCACGCGACGCTTATTTGCTGCGCCCGCTCCCGCGCGCTGGACTCTCGAGCGCTCGCTCTCACTCCACCAACCCCTCCAGCCGTGCCGCCGCCGTCGCCCCGCGCCACCCCATTTTTTCGGCGACCGTTCCGGCGCTTCCCCGGTCTCTTCCCGCGCGGCCGCGGCTTCCTCCCTCTCTCTGGTCAGCGCCGCCGTCGCGCGCGGCAGCCTCCGACGAACAACGCCCGGCCGCCCACTGCCGCTTTGGCGCCCACAAGGTATGTATTGCTTCCAACTTCCACTTTTTTGCATGAAATTTGGTGCATGTTGTTTATAGCCTAGTTTTGAACATTTTAGATGAGTTCGGGCTATAACTCTTCTGAAGAAGAATTTGATATGGAAGAGGAGGATGATCTTGCAATGATCCTAGCTATGCACATCAATAAAAAACCAAAGCACGGTGGTTTGGTTATGGGTCGGCAGAAAATTTGGAGGGATAGGATTAATGCCCACAACAGATTGATGAGGCCCTATTTTGTGAAGAATCCCACATACCCCGAGTCCTACTTTCGTCACCGGTTTAGGATGAGCACCGAGTTGTTCAGGCGCATTACAGAGAAACTAGCAAGCTATGACCGGTTTTTTCAGCAGAGGAGGAATGCCGCCGGAGAGCTCGGGCATAGCACCTTTCAGAAGGTGACAGCCGCTTTGCGTATGTTGGCATACGGTATTCCGGCTGATCTAGTTGATGACCACTTGGCCATGGGTGAGTGAAGGAAATATGCCCTAGAGGCAATAATAAAGTTATTATTTATTTCCTTATATCATGATAAATGTTTATTATTCATGCTAGAATTGTATTAACCGGAAACATAATACATGTGTGAATACATAGACAAACATAGTGTCACTAGTATGCCTCTACTTGACTAGCTTGTTAATCAAAGATGGTTATGTTTCCTAACCATACACATGTGTTGTCATTTGATTAACGGGATCACATCATTAGGAGAATGATGTGATTGACATGACCCATTCCGTTAGCCTAGCACTTGATCGTTTAGTATATTGCTATTGCTTTCTTCATGACTTATACAAAGTTCCTGCAACTATGAGATTGTGCAACTCCCGTTTACCGGAAGAACACTTTGTGTGCTACCAAACGTCACAACGTAACTGGGTGATTATAAAGGTGCTCTACAGGTGTTTCCGAAGGTACATGTTGAGTTGGCATAATTCGAGATTAGGTTTTGTCACTCTGATTGGCGGAGAGGTATCTCTGGGCCCTCTCGGTAATACTCATCACCTAAGCCTTGCAAGCATTGTAACTAATGAGTTAGTTATAAGATGATATGTTACAGAACAAGTAAAGAGACTTGCCGGTAACAAGATTGAACTAGGTATTGGATACCGACGATCAAATCTCGGGCAAGAAACATACCAATGACAAAGGGAACAACGTATGTTGTTATGCGGTTTGACCGATAAAGATCTTCGTAGAATATGTAGGAGCCAATATGGGCATCCAGGTCCTGCTATTGGTTATTGACCGAGAATGGTTCTAGGTCATGCTTACATAGTTCTCGAACCCGTAGGGTCCACACGCTTAAGCGTTACGATGCCAGTTTTATTATGAGTTTATAAGTTTTGATGTACCGAAGTTTGTTCGGAGTCCCGGATGTGATCACGGACATGACGAGGAGTCTCGAAATGGTCGAGACATAAAGATTGATATATTGGACGACTATATTCGGACACCGGAAGTGTTCTGGATGATTTCGGAGAAAACCGGAGTGCCAGGGGGGTTACCGGAACCCCCCGGGAGAGTATTGGGCCTTATGGGCCTTAGGGGAAAGGAGAGAGGGGCGGCCAGCATGGGCCGCGCGCCCCCTCCACCCTCTGGTCTGAATTGGACTAGGAGGGGGGCGGCGCCCCCCCTCTTTCCTTTCCCCTCTCCCCCTTCCTTCCCCCTCCTAGTAGGAGTAGGAAAGGAGGAGTCCTACTCCTACTAGGAGGAGGATTCCTACTCCCTTGGCGTGCCCAAAGGAGCCGGCCGGCCTCCCCCCTCCCTCCTTTATATACGGGGGCAGGGGGCACCCCAGAGACACACAAGTTGATCTACGGATCGTTCCTTAGCCGTGTGCGGTGTCCCCCTCCACCATATTCCACCTTGGTCATATCGTCGCGGAGTTTAGGCGAAGCCCTGCGCCGGTAGAACATCATCATTGTCACCACGCCGTCGTGCTGACGGAACTCATCCCTGAAGCTTTGCTGGATCGGAGCCCGGGGATCGTCATCGAGCTGAACGTGTGCTGAACTCGGAGGTGCCGTACGTTCAGTACTTGGATCGGTCGGATCATGAAGACGTACGACTACATCAACCGCGTTGTCATAACGCTTCCGCTTACGGTCTATGAGGGTACGTGGACATATACTCTCCCTTCTCGTTGCTATGCCATCAACATGATCTTGCGTGTGCGTAGGAAATTTTTTGAAATTACTACGTTCTCCAACAGTGGCATCCGAGCCTGGTTTTATGCGTAGATGTCATATGCACGAGTAGAACACAAGTGAGTTGTGGGCGATACAAGTCATACTGCTTACCAGCATATCATACTTTGGTTCGGCGGTATTGTGAGATGAAGCGGCCCGGACCGACATTACGCGTACGCTTACGCGAGACTGGTTTCACTGTTACGAGCACTTGTGCTTAAAGGTGGCTGGCGGGTGTCTGTCTCTCTCACTTTAGCTGAATCAAATGTGGCTACGCCCGGTCCTTGCGAAGGTTAAAACAACACTAACTTAACGAACTATCATTGTGGTTTTGATGCGTAGGTAAGAACGGTTCTTGCTAAGCCCGTAGCAGCCACGTAAAATTTGCAACAACAAAGTAGAGGACGTCTAACTTGTTTTTGCAGGGCATGTTGTGATGTGATATGGTCAAGACGTGATGCTATATTTTATTGTATGAGATGATCATGTTTTATAACCGAAGTTATCGGCAACTGGCAGGAGCCATATGGTTGTCGCTTTATTGTGTGAAATGCAAACGCCCTGTAATTGCTTTACTTTATCACTAAGCGGTAGCGATAGTCGTAGAAGCAATAGATGGCGTAACGACAACGATGCTACGATGGAGATCAAGGTGTTGTGCCGGTGACGATGGTGATCACGACGGTGCTTCGAAGATGGAGATCACAAGCACAAGATGATGATGGCCATATCATATCACTTATATTGATTGCATGTGATCTTTATCCTTTATGCATCTTATCTTGCTTTGATTGACGGTAGAATTTTAAGATGATCTCTCACTAAAATTATTATGAAGTGTTCTCCCTGAGTATGCACCGTTGCCAAAGTTCGTCGTGCCCAGACACCACGTGATGATCGGGTGTAATAAGCTCTATGTCCATCTACAACGGGTGCAAGCCAGTTTTGCACACGCGGAATACTCAGGTTAAACTTGACGAGCCTAGCATATGCAGATATGGCCTCGGAACACGGAGACCGAAAGGTCGAGCGTGAATCATATAGTAGATATGATCAACATAATGATGTTCACCATTGAAAGCTACTCCATTTCACGTGATGATCGGTTATGGTTTAGTTGATTTGAATCACGTGATCACTTAGAGGATTAGAGGGATGTCTTTCTAAGTGGGAGTTCTTAAGTAATATGATTAATTGAACTTAAATTTATCATGAACTTAGTCCTGGTAGTATTTTGCAAATTAAGTTGTAGATCAATAGCTTGCGTTATTGCTTTCATATGTTTATTTTGATATGTTCCTAGAGAAAATTGTGTTGAAAGATGTTAGTAGCAATGATGCGGATTGGATCCGTGATCTGAGGTTTATCCTCATTGCTGCACAGAAGAATTATGTCCTTAATGCACCGCTAGGTGACAGACCTATTGCAGGAGCAGATGCAGATGTTATGAACGTTTGGCTAGCTCAATATGATGACTACTTGATAGTTTTGTGCACCATGCTTTATGGCTTAGAATCGGGACTTCAAAGATGTTTTGAACGTCATGGACCATATGAGATGTTGCAGGAGTTGAAGTTAATATTTCAAGCAAATACCCGGGTTAAGAGATATGAAGTCTCCAACAAGTTCTATAGCTAAAAGATGGAGAAGAATCGCTCAACTAGTGAGTATGTGCTCAGATTGTCTGGTTACTACAATCGCTTGAATCATGTAGGAGTTAATCTTCCAGATAAGATAGTGATTGACAGAATTCTCTAGTCACCACCACCAAGTTAGTAGAACTTCGTGATGAACTATAATGCAAGGGATGACGAAAACGATTCCTGAGCTCTTCGTGATGCTGAAATTGACGAAGGTAGAAATCAAGAAAGAGCATGAAGTGTTGATGATTGACAAGACCACTAGTTTCAAGAAAAGGGCAAAGGGAAAGAAAGGGAACTTCAAGTGGAAAGACAAGCAAGTTGTCACTCCTGCGAAGAAGCCCAAAGCTGGACCAAAGCCTGAAACTGAGTGATTACACTGCAAAGGAAATGGTCACTGGAAGCGGAAATGCCCTGAATATTTGGTGGATAAGAAGGATGGCAAAGTGAACAAGGGTATATTTGATATACATGTTATTGATGTGTACCTTACTAGTGTTTATAGTAACCCCTGAGTATTTGATACTTGTTTGGTTGCTAAGATTAGTAACTCGAAACAGGAGTTACAGAATAAATAGAAACTAGTTGAGGGTGAAGTGACGATGTGTGTTGGAAGTGGTTCCAAGATTGATATGATCATCATCGCACACTCCCTATACTTTCGGGATTAGTGTTGAACCTAAATAAATGTTATTTGGTGTTTGCGTTGAGCATGAATATGATTTGATCATGTTTATTGCAATAATTATTCATTTAAAATCAGAGAATAATTGTTGTTCTATTTAAATAAATAAAACCTTTGATGGTCATATACCCAATGAAAATAGTTTGTTGGATCTCGATCGTAGTGATACACATATTCATAATATTGATGCCAAAAGATGCAAAGTTAATAATGATAGTGCAACTTATTTTTGGCATTGCCGTTTGGGTCATATCGGTGTAAAGCGCATGAAAAAACTCCATAAAGATGGATTTTCGGAATCACTTGGTTATGAATCATTTGATGCTTGCGAACCATGCCTTTTGGGCAAGATGATTAAAAACTCCGTTCTCCGGAACAATGGAACAAGCTACTGACTTATTGGAAATAATACATACCGATGTATGCGATCCAATGAGTGTTGATGCTCGTGGCAAGTATCGTTATTTTCTGACCTTCACAAAATGATTTGAGCAGATATGGGTATATCTACTTGATGAAACATAAGTCTGAAATAATTGAAAGGTTCAAAGAATTTCAGAGTGAAGTGGAAAAATCATCGTAACAAGAAAATAAAGTTTCTACGATCTGATCGCGGAGACGAATATTTGAGTTACGAGTTTGGTCTTCAGTTAAAACAATATGGAATAGTTTCACAGCTCACGCCACTTGGAACACCACAACGTTATGGTGTGTCCGAACGTCGGAACCGCACTTTATTGGATATAGTGCGATCTATGATGTCTCTTATCGGTTTTACCACTATCGTTTTGGGGTTGTGCATTAGAGACAGCTGCATTCACGTTTAAAAGGGCATCATCTAAATCCGTTGAGATGACACCGTATGGTTTAGCAGTAAACCTAAGCTGTCGTTTCTTAAAGTTTGGAGTTGCGATGCTTATATGAAAAAAAGTTTCAACCTGATAAGCTCAAACCCAAATCGGAGAAGTGCGTCTTCATAGAAGACCCAAAGTTAACTATTGGGTACACCTTCTATCACAGATCCGAAGGCAAGTTATTCGTTGCTAAGATGGATCCTTTCTAGAGAAGAAGTTTCTCTCGAAAGAAGTGAGTGGGAGGAAAGTAGAACTTGATGAGGTAATTGTACCTTCTCCCTTATTGGAAAGTAGTTCATCACAGAAATCTGTTCCTGTGACTACTACACCAATTAGTGAGGAAGTTAATAATGATGATCATGAAACTTCAAATTAAGTTACTACAGAACCTCGTAGGTCTTCCAGAGTAAGATCCGCACCAGAGTGGTACGGTAATCCTGTTCTAAAAGTCATGTTACTAGACCATGATGAACCTACGAACTATGAGGAAGCGATGATGAGCCCAGATTCCACGAAATGGCTTGAGGCCATAAAATCTGAGATATGATCCATGTATGAGAACAAAGTATGGACTTTGATTGACTTGCTCGATGATCAGCAAGCCATGTTAAATAAATGGATCTTCAAGAGGAAGACGGACATTGATAGTAGTGTTACTATCTACTAAGCTCGACTTGTTGCGAAATGTTTTCAACAAGTTCAAGGTGTTGAATACGATGAGATTTTCTCACTCGTATCGAAGCTTAAGTCTGTCTGAATCATGTTAGCAATTGCCACATTTTATGAAATCTGGCAAATGGATGTCAAAACTGCATTCCTTAATGGATTTATTAAAGAAGAGTTATATATGATGCAACCAGAAAGTTTTTGTCAATCCTAAAGATGCTAACAAAGTGTGCAAGCTCCAGCAATCCATCAATGGACTGGTGCAAGCATCTCGGAGTTGGAATATACACTTTGATGAGTTGATCAAAGCATATGGTTTTATACAGACTTTTGGAAAGGCCTGTATTACAAGAAAGTGAGTGGGAGCTCTGTAGCATTTCTAATATTATATGTGGATGACATATTGTTAATTGGAGATGATATGGAAATTCTGGATAGCATGAAAGGATACTTGAATACGAGTTTTTGAAAGCAAGACCTCGGTGAAGCTGCTTGCACATTGAGCATCAAGATCTATATAGATAGATCAAGATGCTTGATAAGATTTTTCAATGAGTACATACCTTGATAAATATTTGAAATAGTTCAAAATGGAACAGTCAAAGAAGGAGTTCTTGCCCGTGTAACAAAGGTGTGAAGTTGAGTAAGACTCAAGACCCGACCATTGCAGATAATAGAAAGAGAATGAAAAGTCATTCCCTATGCCTCAGTCATAGGTTCTATAAAGTATGCTATGCTGTGAACCAGACCTATTGTATACCTTGCTCTGTATTTGGCAAAGGAATACAATTTTGATCTAATAAGTAGATCACTGGTCATGGGTCAAGAATATCCTTAGTGAGGACTAAGGAGATGTTTCTCGATTTTGGAGGTGATAAAAGAGCCCGTCGTAAAAGTTACAACGATGCAAGCTTTTACACCAATCCAGATGACTCTAAGTCTCAATCTGGATACACATTAAAAGTGGGAGCAATTAGCTAGAGTAGCTCCGTGCAGAGCATTGTGGACATAGAATATTTGCGAAATACATACGGCTCTGAATATGACAGACCCGTTGACTAAGCTTCTCTCACGAGCAAAACATGATCATACCTTAGTACTCTTTTGGGTGTTAATCACATAGCGATGTGAACTAGATTATTGACTCTAGTAAACCCTTTGGGAGTTGATCACATCACGATGTGAACTATGGGTATTAATCACATACAGATGTGAATATTAGTGTTGAATCACATGCTGATGTGAACTAGATTATTGACTCTAGTGCAAGTGGGAGACTGAAGGAAATATGCCCTAGAGGCAATAATAAAGTTATTATTTATTTCCTTATATCATGATAAATGTTTATTATTCATGCTAGAATTGTATTAACCGAAAACATAATACATGTGTGAATACATAGACAAACATAGTGTCACTAGTATGCCTCTACTTGACTAGCTTGTTGATCAAAGATGGTTATGTTTCCTAACCATAGACATGTGTTGTCATTTGATTAACGGGATCACATCATTAGGAGAATGATGTGATTGACATGACCCATTCCGTTAGCCTAGCACTTGATCGTTTAGTATATTGCTATTGCTTTCTTCATGACTTATACAAAGTTCCTGCAACTATGAGATTGTGCAACTCCCGTTTACCGGAAGAACACTTTGTGTGCTACCAAACGTCACAACGTAACTGGGTGATTATAAAGGTGCTCTACAGGTGTTTCCGAAGGTCATGTTGAGTTGGCATAATTCGAGATTAGGTTTTGTCACTCCGATTGGCGGAGAGGTATCTCTGGGCCCTCTCGGTAATACTCATCACCTAAGCCTTGCAAGCATTGTAACTAATGAGTTAGTTATAAGATGATGTGTTATAGAACGAGTAAAGAGACTTGCCGGTAACGAGATTGAACTAGGTATTGGATACCGACGATCAAATCTCGGGCAAGTAACATACCGATGACAAAGGGAACAACGTATGTTGTTATGCGGTTTGACCGATAAAGATCTTCGTAGAATATGTAGGAGCCAATATGGGCATCCAGGTCCCGCTATTGGTTATTGACCGAGAATGGTTCTAGGTCATTTCTACATAGTTCTCGAACCCGTAGGGTCCGCACGCTTAAACGTTACGATGCCAGTTTTATTATGAGTTTATAAGTTTTGATGTACCGAAGTTTGTTCGGAGTCCCGGATGTGATCACGGACATGACCCTCAAAATGGTCGAGACATAAAGATTGATATATTGGACGACTATATTCGGACACCGGAAGTGTTCCGGATGATTTTGGAGAAAACCGGAGTGCCGGGGGGGTTACCGGAACCCCCGGGAGAGTATTGGGCCTTATGGGCCTTAGGGGAAAGGAGAGAGGGGAGGCCAGCATGGGCCGCGCGCCCCCTCCACCCTCTGGTCCGAATTGGACTAGGAGGGGGGGCGGCGCCCCCCCTCTTTCCTTCCCCCTCTCCCCCTTCCTTCCTCCTCCTAGTAGGAGTAGGAAAGGAGGAGTCCTACTCCTACTAGGAGGAGGATTCCTCCTCCCTTGGCGCGCCCAAAGGGGCCGGCCGGCCTCCCCCCTCCCTCCTTTATATACGGGGGCAGGGGCACCCCAGAGACACACAAGTTGATCTACGGATCGTTCCTTAGCCGTGTGCGGTGCCCCCCTCCACCATATTCCACCTCGGTCATATCGTCGCGGAGTTTAGGCGAAGCCCTGCGCCGGTAGAACATCATCATCGTCACCACGCCGTCGTGCTGACGGAACTCATCCCCGAAGCTTTGCTGGATCGGAGCCCGCGGATCGTCATCGAGCTGAACGTGTGCTGAACTCAGAGGTGTCGTACGTTCAGTACTTGGATCGGTCGGATCGTGAAGACGTACGACTACATCAACCGCATTGTCATAACGCTTCCGCTTACGGTCTACGAGGGTACGTGGACATATACTCTCCCTTCTCGTTGCTATGCCATCAACATGATCTTGCGTGTGCATAGGATTTTTTTTGAAATTACTACGTTCTCCAACAGTGAGAGCCAAGCCATCATGTGTGTCAAGCGCTTCGCAATCGGAATTGTGCAAGTGTTTGGCCCGGAATACTTGAGAACTCCCAATGCTGAAGATGTCGCAAGGCTATTGGAGATGAACAAAGCTCGCGAGTTCCCAGGTATGCTAGGCTCAATAGATTGCATGCATTGGAGTTGGAAGAATTGTCCAAAGGCATGGCATGGACAATTCCACGGACAAAAAAATGGTTCCACTATAATCCTTGAAGCGGTGGCCGATCACGAGACTTGGATTTGGCATGCTTTTTTTGGAATGCCCGGATCTTTGAATGACATCAACATTGGCAACCGGTCACCACTGATGAGTAAGATTGCAAATGGTGAACTGTCACTGGTGCAGTTTGTAGCTAATGGTCGTACATACAACCATGGCTACTATCTTGTGGATGGCATCTACCCAAAGTGGCAAACATTTCTGAAACCGTTGAAAAAACCGGAAGGTAAGAAATATCTTGATTTCCAAGATGCTCACGTGGCGACTAGAAAAGATGTGGAGAGAGCTTTTGGGATTTTGCAAGCCCAATTTGCTATTGTGAGAGGACCGGCTTGATTTTGGGATCAGAAGATGCTTTGGTACATAATGCATGCTTGTGTGATCATGCACAACTTGATCATCGAGAATGAGCGTGGCCAAGATGTAGACTACTCTCAGTATGAGCTCTTGGGACATCCTGTGCGAGTGCGGCGGAGGGCTGAAAGGGTGGCCTGTTTTGTTGCCTCCTATCATGCCATTCGACGTCCGGCAGCACATAATAAACTCAAGAAGGATCTCATTGAGGAGTGGTGGGCTTGGAATGGCCGCCGAAGATCATCATGATTTGTGCGTTTGATATTGTATTGTTGAACTATTTGTTGTATTTCTCAAAGTACTATTTGTTTGATGAGTTGTAATAAATTGAACTATTCATTTAAACTTGGTTGTGAATGATGTTTGTGATTTAAAAATTATGCCATGTCTTTGTTTTGTGTGAAAATGCAACAAATGTGGATGCGCGGCTGCTTGCGCGTGCTGCATTTTGGCGCACCGCTGGAGCTACGCGCGTGCTGCATTTTTGGCGCGGCTGCTGGAGCAAGCGTTGCGCCCCGCGCCAAACCTGCCATTGCGCGCGCCGCAAACTAGATTTTTGCGCGCCATGCGTTGGGCGTCTGTTGGAGATGCTCCAAGGGCTTGCAGGGACCGCTGCCAGGGACAACCAGCGCTCCAAGCCCAAGGAGTTGTCTACGTTTGTTGTGGAGTGGGTGTTGTGAGGCAGCACTACCAGCGGTGACAAATTGCTACCGCAACCGCGGATCACATCAGTGTTGCAACCTGCATGATAAGACATTGGTGATGTTCGGTTGCCGCATGATGTGACTGCTGCAAAGATCAAGGCGGCTCTGTAAAGGTGGTGCAAGGGTCAGTGTCAGAGAAAGACCAGGGCAGCTCTGTAAAGGTGGTGCGAGGGTCAGCGTTAGAGGTGTCGTGGGTCTAGTGCTAGTGCTACAAGGGGTGTCACACCAATGCTTCACACATGTTGCAAAGGGAAGTCATTGCGTGCAATGCTGCAACGCAACATAAAGTGGTTGTTGTGTGCTATAAGAGAAGCCGTGTGTGAGAGACGACGATTAGGGATCCAACAACTGTGTACCTCGCTGGATCCAAAGGCTGTGTATCTCGCAACGTACAACCACATTGATCCGTGCATGGAATCGGTCAGCTGACACTAATGCAGCCCTATTTCTTTAGGGGATAATGCACCCCTATTTTGTAATGGTCTAGGTGACAAAAGCCTCTCACCTAAACTTTTCACTTAAACCATCACTACTGTTGGAATACCTAGTAGTGGCGCGCAGAAAAAGACCATCTGTGGCGGGCGAGACTCCTAAAGGCGCCCGCCACTGATCTCCCGCCGTTGCTAATATAGCATCAGTGGCAGGCCGAGAGTAGTGCCAGCCAATGATATAATCATCATCACAAGAACCGGTTTTTGTTCCCGTGAATTTATTGTGCCATAGTTTGTACACATGATTTATAAAGAGTAAATTGGTATAATTATAAAATTCATAGCAATAACTAAACCAGGCTGTATCCATTTTAGGAATAAACGACAAAGCTCCATATTTGTTCCACTTAACAAACTAATATCAATGTATCACATCCATCTTAACAAACTCATTAACACGTCATCAGCTTACGTAATGTTCATACCTTCGACCTTATTTCCAAATGAGATCAACGACAACCATCATCTGCCAGTTGTTGTGGTGGCTCTTCCTTAGCGTGATTACACTGGTGTGTCAACCCTTACTCTCTTCCGCTTGCAGGCTTGACTTCAGAAATAAATTTAATATGGTCATGCTTAGGCTAAGCCTAGCCTCAAAGAAGGCATGATGTCCTGGATTGACAATGTATGAATAATTTGCTAACCCATGTAACATACACATTATAACCTATCATTGTACATTCCAGTTGCTAATTATAAATGAAATGACTCGCAGTAGGGTTTTTCCTTACTGTTTTTGGTCAAAATAATAATAATAATAATAATGATAATCATCATCATGATATCTCTATTAGACACTCGTATGGTTAGTTTTTGTACGAGATTAACATTTTTGGGAATTAGTATGAGATTAGTATTGTTAGCACTGTTGGCATGGCATTAATATTAAATAAATTAATACAACGACTGCTAACTATATCAACGCGAGTTTGCATATAAAATATGACATCATATTTCTAAACTACAAATCTGACGTCAGACTATAAACATTACCGTAAAAAATTGGTAGCCCGATCTCAATGGTAACCCAGCAACAAAGCTAGCTTTCGGCACGTAAAATAGGTGCGCCGGAGTATTATCTTGGTTGAAGTTTATGTTTCTACGTCATTAGTCCAGATTTATTAGTCTCCTCATATTTTGTAATAAATTTCAACATTTTATCTAAGTAGCAAACTATAAGTTATATACCATAAAGTAATATCATTAAAACTTTTTTTAATATAAATTCAATACTATAATTTTTGTGACTAATAAAAACATGTATTTTTTAATCAAATTTATAGTCAAAATTTGACAAAATAAGTATAAAGGATAGAGTAACCTAAGACGGTGGACGTGCATCGGTGAATTGTTTGAAGACGGCCGAGAGTGGCGTTTTGGCTCCCAGGAGCACATGCTCCCGCGTGAACAGTAACACACAAAAAATAGTAAATGCTTTTCGAAAATTCTGATTTTTTTGGATGTGCGTGTTAGTGTCGCAAGCATGCTTGATAATTTTCATGTGAAACGGAGCAGTAGCGTTTCGTCGGTGAAAAAAATAAATTTAAGGTGACATTTGGGGGTAACTTTTGGTGTTTAATTTGTTTTTTATTTTTTGCACGAGCCAAAATGCTTAACTTTTTTGCTTTAAAATTTGCAGGTGGCATTTGAATGTGACCAAGAACTCATAATGCTGCCGGGAGCCGAATTGAATTTGGGAAATACAACCATTGTTACTTGTGACAACCATTGTTACCCTCCCCCAAAAAACATTGTTTTCACCGAAAGCTTACACTTTGGATACCATCCATGTGACTGTATACTACAGAGAATTGGCAAGTCACGAGCCAGGACGAAGCTGAGCGGCAATGCTACACGTACAAACGATTTACAAGCTTTTACAGGATGGTTAATTTTGATTGGTCAATAGGTGAGCGGGCCGGCTCATCCCCCTAAAAATCAAGGGGGAAGAGGTTTGTGATTGGTTGTTAGATGGAAGAAGCGTGTAAAAGCGTGTAAGTCTTTATATGTCTAGCATTTTTGCGAAGCTGAGTGCCCAATGGGCATTTCATTTCTTTTCATGAAAAAAAGCAGATGCTTTGGGAACCATCCACGACGAAGCCACCCTGACTGCCCAATAAGATACTCCTATATGAGTATACGTTCTGAGAAATTAATTAAGGAGACCTACCCAAAGTCAAGAGAAGACTCCTCACTCCAGTCCAGCAGCGGTCAGTCGCCCACTCCACTCCACTCACATTGAAGGAATCTTGTTCTCGGGAAAAGGAGGAAAGGTTGCGTGAGCCAGCCATGGCCTTCGCTGACGCAGCAGCACGGAGGCTCCTGCGCGGCGCAGGCGGCGGTGTGGCCAATGGAATCGCCGCCGACGCCGTCGGCATGAGCTTCGGCCTCGACGGCTTATGGCAGCTCATCGCGGGCCTGTTCGCGAGCGTGGCTCACCTGCTCGTTCTACCGTTCGAGGTGCTCGGGCACTGGCTGCAGGTGGCCATCGCCGCCGTGGCCCACCTGGTCGCCCTGCCGTTCGAGGCACTCTGGCACTTGCTGCGGTCCGCTGCAGCCGGCGTCGGCTTCTGCTTCGACAGCCTCGTCGCCGCTCTCGGGAGCGCGGCCCGCGCCCTGGCGGTGCCGTTCGAGGCGCTCTGGCACCTGCTGCAGTCTGCCGCCGCCGGCGTCAGCTTATGCTTTGTAAGACAATGATTTGGGGGAACCAGCTCAACCCGGCTTATCTCATATATATATATATATATATATATATATATATATATATATATATATATATAATAGGTGTGTTATAATAGGTACAAATATACGTACACAAATACAAAAGCTATACATAGGTTAACACCCTCCCTCAATCTTAACCACTTTCTAAAGAACTGGGAAGGGTAAGATTGCGCGTACAAGCCTCGAACTGTGGTAAAGACAAAGGCTTAGTGAAGATGTCTGCAAGTTGATCTTTTGAAGAGATGAACTTGATCTGAAGTTGCTTCTGTGACACACGTTCCCGTACAAAGTGATAGTCCACTTCAATGTGTTTCGTTCAGGCATGAAATACCGGATTAGCAGAAAGGTATGTAGCACCGATGTTGTCACACCAAAGGATAGGAGGCTGCGGTTGAGACATACCCAACTCCTGAAGCAAAGACTGCACCCAAATAATCTCTAAAGTAGCATTAGCCACAGCCTTATACTCAGCTTCAGTACTACTACGTGATACAGTAGCCTGTTTCCGAGCACTCCAGGCGATCAAGTTAGAGCCAAAGAACACAGCATAGCCCCCCGTGGATCGCCTGTCATCCGGGCTGCCAGCCCAGTCCGCATCAGAGTAGGCCGAAAGAACCCGAGAGGAAGACGGCCGAATATGCATCCCAAAAGACACTGTGAATTGGACATAACGCAGGATGCGCTTAACAGCCGCCCAATGAGTGTCACGGGGAGCCTGAAGATACTGACAAACCCTGTTGACAGCATAAGAAATATCTGGCCGCGTAATCGTCAAGTACTGAAGCCCACCAACAATACTCCTGTACTCTGTAGCATCTGCAGAAGACAGAAGCGCACCATCAACAGCAGTGAGCTTCTCGGTAGATGACATGGGTGTGGTAGTCGGTTTGCACTTAAGCATCCCAGCTCGCTGCAACAAATCCAATGAGTACTTCTTTTGTGTCATAACAAGACCATCAGCACGAGAGGTAACCTCAACCCCAAGAAAGTAGTGAAGCTTCCCAAGATCTTTGACAGCAAAAGCAGCACCAAGAGAGCGAACAAGAGCATCAGCAGCATACCGAGAGGAACTGACAAGAATAATATCATCCACATAGACCAAAAGATACATAGTGACCTCTGGCTTCTGTAGAAGAAATAATGAGGAGTCAGCATTGGACGACACAAACCCATGAGCACGAAGAGCTGAGGCAAGACGAGCATGCCAGGCACGAGGAGCTTGCTTCAGGCCATAGAGCGCTTTGGTGAGATGGCAGATGTGATCAGGACGATCAGGATCAGAGAAACCAGGCGGCTGTCGCATATAAACCTCTTCCTCCAAGAACCCATGAAGAAAGGCATTCTGCACATCATGTTGACGAAGAGACCAACCGCGAGTGACAGCAAGAGAAAGAAGAATCCGAATGGTGGTAGGCTTGACAACAGGCTGAAGGTGTCCTCGTAATCAAGACCATAGCGTTGCCGAAATCCTCTGGCGACAAGGCGCGCTTTATAACGCTCAATAGATCCATCCGAATGCTTCTTAACTTTGAACACCCACTTGCAGCCAATAACATTAACCCGTGGTGGGGGAGGAACAAGAGTCCATGTCTCGTTGCGAAGAAGAGCATGATACTCCTCCTCCATAGCCTCTCGCCAATGAGGAACACGCATGGCGGCCTGATACGAGCGGGGCTCAGAAGACGGATCCGCAACAGCAGCAGCCAGACATGCTGCCAACCAAGCAACAGTACCATCCGTACGCTCCTTTGGTCGAAAAATGCCACTGCGACTGCGTGTATGTGGACGTAACACAGGAGCCGTCAAGGTCGAAGAAGCAGCCGGCGAAGGGCTGGGCGACGAAGAGGCAGACGATGGAACCAGGTCCTCCGTCGTGACAGCCGGCTCAGTGGATCCAGAACCCGCCAGTGGACTACCCAGCAGAGTCACAGGCGAGGCCGGTGGAGCAGACCGAGCCATGGGCGAGTCTGGCGTAGTGGGCCGAGCTGCAGGCGAGGCCGGCGTAGCGGGCCGATCCGCTGGAGACGCGGGCGAGGCCGGCGGAGCGGGCTGATCCGCTGGAGACACGGGCGAGGCCGGCGTAGCGGGCCGAGCCGCGGAAGACGCAGGCGCCCGAGGCCGATCAGAGGATGAGGCCGAGGCCTCAGATGCATCCACCGAGCGTGCATGGGCACACGGATCGAGGCCATGCAACGTCGCTGCGTGATCGACGTGCACAGCAGAGGGCGGCGGCGATGATGATGGGGAGTCCTCCAAAAGCTCCAAACGAGCCCCACGTCCGATTCCTGCAGCATGGTTAGGCAATAACACATGAGAGTATGCAACATCATCAATTTGGTCAGAGGCAAGAGATGATGAATGCATGGACGGAGGAGCATCTGTGGACACAGTTAGATTGGCAAACGGAAAGACATGCTCATCAAACACCACATCCCGAGAGATGTAAACACGATTAGTGGGAACATGAAGACATTTGTAACCTTTATGAAGGGAACTATAGCCAAGAAAGACACACTTTTTGGACCTAAATTCCAGCTTGCGTTTATTATAAGGGCGAAGGTGCGGCCAGCAAGCACACCCAAAAACTTTAAAGAAAGTATAGTTGGGTTGTTCATTAAGGAGAAGTTCAAGGGGAGTCTTCATGTTGAGAACACGTGTGGGAGTACGGTTGATAAGAAAACAAGCAGTGGTAAAAGCATCACTCCAAAACCGGAAAGGAACCGATGCATGGGCCAAAAGAGTGAGACCAGTCTCAACAATATGACGATGCTTACGCTCGACGGAACCATTCTGCTGATGAGTATGTGGACATGCTAAACGATGAGCGATCCCAAGCGACTGGAAGAAGGAGTTGAGGTTGCGATACTCGCCACCCCAGTCCGACTGAACATGAACAATTTTATGCTTGAGAAGACGTTCAACATGTTTTTGAAACTGAACGACAATATCAAACGCATCAGATTTACGCTTAATAAGATAGAGCCAAGTAAAACGACTGTAAGCATCCACAAAACTAATATAATAGTTATGACCACTGACAGAAGTTTGGGCAGGGCCCCATACATCCGAAAAAACAAGTTCTAAAGGATGTTTCACCTCACGGCTAGACTCCGAAAAAGGAAGTTGATGACTCTTCCCCTGCTGACAAGCATCACACACTGCTACATCATTATTGCTAGAGACACTAGGAAGCTCATGACGACGCAAAACATGACGAACGATAGGTGTGGCAGGATGACCAAGACGAGCATGCCACTGTGACGACGAGACGCGAACTCCACTGAAAACCCGAGAGACTCCAGGATGCTCCAGACGGTAAAGGCCCTGGTAGAGACGCCCACTAAGCAGAACGGCCCTCGTGTCCCGATCCTTAATAAAAAGATCAAACGGGTGAAATTCACAAAACACATTATTGTCATAAGTGAGTTTAGGAACGGAAAGGAGATTACGCGTCACAGATGGTACTCTAAGAACATCACGAAGCTGAAGCCTCCTAGTGGCATGACTAGTGAGAAGAGATGCTTGACCAATATGGGAGATGTGCATACCTGCTCCGTTGGCAGTGTGGATCTTATCGGAACCATGATAGGGCTCGCGAGGATGAAGCTTCCCCATCTCATTCGTCAGATGCTCCGTCGCACCAGAGTCCATGTACCAGTGCGGATCAACGGAGTAGGACTGAGTATGGCCCTGAGGCTTCTGCGGTGCCGGGCGATCAGCCATAGCCACCTGACGCGCAGTGTTGCGCGTATCCTTGCCGTCATTGCCGAGACCAAGGAAACTCTTCTGAAAACGACGATGACACTTGGAGGCCCAATGTCCGTCAAGACCACAGAGCTGACAGACCCGCCGACCCCCATCACCTGGTAGCGTCAGAGTGGGGGTGGACGAGGCTGGAGGAAGCGGCGCGGGCCCCTTGCCCGAGGCGGAGGACGGGGCGCCACCGGAGGGGCGACCACCTCGGTAGGCCGCGTTGGCGGAGGAGGAGCCGCGACTGCGGTTGGCACGGCGCGCCTCAACGCGCTGCTCAGTAAGAAGAAGCCGAGAGTAGAGCTCGTGCGCCATCATGGGGGTCATGTTGCCGCGCTCATTGACGATCTCAACTAAGCCATCATACTCTTCGTCGAGGCCGTTGACAATGAAGGAGTTGAACTCAGAATCATTAAGCGGCTGTCCAATGGATGCCAATGTGTCAGCAAGAGCCTTGACCTTGTTGTAGAACTCCGTTGCCGTGGAATCAAGCTTCTCACAGGCACCAAGCTCGCGACGGAGAGCACTGATCCGGGCTTGCGACTGGGACGCAAAGGAGCGCTTCAGGATGGTCCAAGCCTCATGGGACGTCTTCGCGAAGACGATGAGTCCAGCAACCGCCGGAGTGAGCGAACCCTGGATGGAGGAGAGGTTCGCCTGGTCCTGCCCTGTCCAGACACGGTGTGCCGGGTTGTAAACCGGGCCGTTCGCGCTGTCCACCAGCGCAGGAGGGCAAGGAAAAGTGCCGTCGACGTAGCCAAGCAAGTAGTGGCTCCCAAGGAGCGGAAGAACCTGCGCACACCAGAAGATATAATTGTCGGACGAGAGCTTGACGGTGATGAGGTTGCCGAAGTGGAACGGTGGAGGCAACGATCCCGTGGAGGCACCTGCCGGAGGCGCGGACCCATGGGGGCAGGGGCAGGCGGCGCGGGCGGGACTGCGGGATTGGAACCCGCGAGCGGCGGCGGCGAGTATGGCCCGTAGAGGGAGGCAACCGGCACTGCCGGGGTGAATCCCGCCTGGGGCGCGGATGGCATGAGGCCCGCCGTGACAGCCGACGAGGTGGCCTCGGGCGCGAAAGCCAGAGGCGCGATGACGCCGGACGACGAGGCGGATGAAGAGGCAGTCGACGGATGGACCGTCAGCGCAAGCCCCGGCGATGGAGGAGCCGGAGAGTTGTTGGAGAAAAACGAGCCAACGCTCCTGGTCCCGAGCTGCGGCGGCCGCATCGTGGCCGAGTCAAGCGGGAGCGAGAGGAGGGCGGCGAGCGAGGCCGGGAGAAACCCGGCAGAGGAGGAGCTGGAGGCGGCGGCACCCGTCATGGCGGCGGCGGCGCGATCTGGTGGCGGCGGCGGCGCGATGGAGGGGGCGGCGGCGGGGTTAGGGTTTTGCGGAAGCGTGGATCGTAATTAGCTCTGTTATCATGTAAGACAATGATTTGGGGGAACCAGCTCAACCCTCTAGGGGTGGCTTATCTCTCATATATATAATGGATGTGTTACAATAGGTACAAGTATACGTAGACAAATACAGAAGCTATACAAGTCTAACATGCCTCAGCAACCTCGTCGCCGCGCTCGGTAGCGCAGCCCACGCTCTGGCGGTGCCGTTCAAAATGCTCTGGCAGTGGCTCCAGGCCGCCCCCGCAAGCATCAGTTTCGGCCTCCACGGTCTGGGGCAGCTCATACAAGGCTGCTTCGACAGCCTCGTCGCCGCGCTCGGGAGCGCGCCCCATGCTCTGGTGGTGCCGTTTGAAGCGGTCTGGCAGTGGCTCCAGGCCGCCGCCGCCGGCGTCAGTTCCGGCTTGGACGGCTTCTGGGAGCACATGCAGGGCATCTTCGCCGGCCTTCCCGCCGCGCTCGCCAGCGCTGCCCACAGCCTCGTCCTGCCGTTAGAGTCTCTCTGGCGGTGGGTGCAGAACGCCGTCGGCGGCATCAGCCTCGATCTGGCCGGCTTCTGGCCGCTCGTCCAGCGCTTCGTCGACACGGCCGCGAGCAAGGCCTACGAGCTCGTCCCGGCCTTGGAGGCGTTCTGGCGGTGGCTCAAGGACATGCCGTCGTCGCGCTCCCTTACGTGGTGGCCATCGCCGCGGTCGTTTGCGTCGCGGCGCTGGTCTGGTACTGCTATCAGGTCGTCGCGGCCCTGGTCTGTCACTGCTGGCAGTTCCGGTGCACCGCCGCCGTGCAGGTCGCGCCGGCTCTCGGCCGGGTCCTCTGCTTCTGCCGGGACTGCTTGACTGCCGTCGCCACGTGGGTCGTGCTGTCCTGCAGCAGGGTTACCATGGTCGGCCCGGGCGCCGCCGGCGCGCTGATATCACGCACTGCGTTCGCGGCGAACCCGCGGCTCTACTTCAAGATCCTCCGTCTGGCTGGCCCTGTCGTGGCCGCTGCCGTCTTCAGTTCGAGCCCCGTCGCCTGGGTGGTCGGAGCGGTGGTCGGCGTCCTTTTCAGCCTCTGATTATATATTAAGCCTATGTATGTAGTATTTCACGTAATTTGTCTTGTGTGACTGTTGCCTGTAAGATTTCCAAATCCTGTTTCATCGTAAGTATCATCTGCCAACTGATGCTATCGTCGTTATGATAATAATCTCTTGTTAAAGTTCAGAAGAATTTCTGCTCGCGATGGATCTTCACAAACGAAACGACAACAACCAAGGGTACGTACGGAGCAACTTACAGATTAAGCAAACATCATAGTGCGATCTGATCCACACGTTCTTCTTCTTCTTCTTCTTTTTCTTTTTTGAGGGAAACACATTCTTCTTCTTCTTAGAAAGCCATGAATCGTGCTACCAGTTTTCGCCAACCATTCAGGCTTGGCTGAATCATAGTACTCGCACGATGGGATAGCGTTGCATCTTTTGAGAATGAGACTCCTTTCCAAAGTGCTTTGTTCCATCGAAAATGAAATCGTACTCGCAAGTTATGTTGTTCCTTTCTCATTAAAAATGTTTCTTCTTCTTCCCGCAAAAAAAAAAAAGTTTCTTCCCGCAAAAAAAGGGGGCATATATTTTCTACTCCCTCCGTTCATAATTAACGTGAGCCTATCGTCCAATACTTGATGATACTTTTCAAAATTAACAAAGTTTCCCAAGAGTACGGAAGTCGCTTGACTTGGTAGCAAATACAAAAGTCATCTTGCCATGACACAAATGACAAGGTTGAATGGTTTTGTTGAGTTCCACGATGGGGTTCCTAATTGGCGGGCTTTTGCCAGATCTTGATCACTGCTACTGATCTGGATCACAAATAAACACGAGAAAAAGAAATTGAGCGTGGCAATTTATTACTTATTTTATGATAATAATAAACAAAAGAACCAACATCTTTCAGAATGGCCGCACCTCCTTTTGTTTTTCCGAAACGTAGGCATTGCCTCATCTATTAATTAAGCAGAAGAGAATTGCCCAGTTAATTATGGAAAACTGGGCAAAAACCGGAACAACAAGGCCAAGCCCACTTTCATAGACTGAAACACATAGGGCAAAGCCCACCCTAATCGACGACAAGTCGACTTGCGGCCAGACAACGCAGCTCCGACTCTGACGTAGAACTAAGAAGGACAAAACCAGACACACCTGGCGCCACGGAAGATCGCCGAACGGGCACCTACAGCCAGTCATCGTACACCACAAGGCCCCGCCGTTGCAGCTTCGACTCCACATCAACAAGCAATCCGAGGCAAAACCATGGACACGCCGGAGAAGAGCCAACTACCGCAACCATTGTCACGTCGTCGACATCGCTCCCATCATCATCGTTGCCACAAGAGTCTGGTCGCCACAGAGATTCTCTCGGGGCCGCCGCCCCGACATCCACCGCTTCGTCGCACCCAGCGCAATCAACCGGCACCGCCTTCCGGGGGCGCCGCCCCGACATACCACCGCTCCCCTCGAGCAGCAACGCCGCACAACCCAGCTGCCCGCAGCCCACGCTGCTCAGGGCAACCGCTCGCAGACCACGAATGTCGCACCACATCCGGGGCCGCCTCCCCGACGTAAAGTCGGACCGCCTCCTCTGAGGCGCATCGACCGAGCCGACATCCCTACCGCCCAAGCAGAACAAGAATGCCACCCAACCAATGTCAAGCCAGAGCCCCACCTCATAGAGCTGCCACTCGCATTGTTCCCGAGATCGCCATCTCGACGCACAATCAGAAACCACCCGGGGCCGCTGCCCCGACGTCCACTGTCCCCGTCGACGAAGAGATCCGTGCAAATTGCCAAATGCTGACTCTCCAAGCCGATGCCTCAAAGAAGGATACGACGTAGCCGCCGCAACGCCCGCTTCGACCACCGAAGCTAGGGATTTCTCCTGGAGAGTCGTGAAATGGAGCTCCACGGCAATGCCTTCAAGAAGGGGAGTGACACCATGGCGCCACCGTTGCCGGCACCGACCCAAAGTCGGGGCTAGACTTTCGCCCGGAGCTCCATCACACCTTCGGATCCGAGCAGATCCGAAGCACTGCACAACACACCATCCACATGGTCGACGTCCACCGGCTCCACCTCGTGATGCAGCAGCCGTTGCACCTCTCAAGCGCGCGGACCCGCCAGATCTGCGGTCTCCCCGCCGCCGTGCCTCTGCACGACCCCCTTGCGCTGCTGCCGCGCCTCAGCACGGCCCCTTGCACCGCCGCTGTGCCGCTTGCACAGCCCTGCCCAGGCCACAGATCCACGGCGCACTGCGTTGGGCGTCAGATCCGCACCAGCAGAGCGACCCCGCGCCGCCGCGTGTCTACAGCACGCCTCCAAGCGCCGCCCCCTACGCCTCCTCGCTGCGCGAGTGCTAGCACCGTGCCCAACCCGCGAGCACCCGCTGGAGTGGCCGTCCCGCGCCGCCCCATCCAGAGGAGAAGGAAAGAGACCCCGCCGCCGCCGCGCCGCGCGGGCTTTGCCCGGCAACGCCTGCCGGCGGCGGCGAGGGGAGGAGGGGCGGAGGGGTGTTACGCTCGCGGCGGCTGGGGTTAGCTCCTGGCCGCTCGCGGGAGCGGCCGAGGAGCTCCGAACCAAGGGTCCATTCTCGTCGGAACTCCGCACCTCCTTTTGTGTCGTAGTCCGATTGCAGCGGGTCTCACGCTATCCATGACCCATCTCTTAGGAAACCCGTC
Organism: Triticum aestivum; assembly: GCF_018294505.1. NCBI lineage: Eukaryota > Viridiplantae > Streptophyta > Magnoliopsida > Poales > Poaceae > Triticum > Triticum aestivum. Next base: position 655,914,082 of record NC_057807.1, read on the forward strand.
TATGTAGGATAATAATAACAAAAAGCAGGCCACACAGCCAGGCACGCCTGGTGACCGCCCAGAAAGCACCCAAATTTAGGTAGAAAATGGCAAAAACTTGAGTTTTTTCAGAATCTGCTCTTTCTCCCTATCCCAGGTGGGATTTAGGCCGGTTTTAGGGAGGTTGCCCAGCCTGAGGCCAGTCTTAGGTACTGCCTTGCAGTTCTCCCAATCTCAAGCGTCCTTTTATTTGGGCATCGTCCGCCTTGCCGTTGTCCGCCGCCAGCATTAGCTCTCTCTACACGGCCTCCCTGCTCGTCCACCTCATCGACGGCTTCGGAGTGGGACGGCGCACACCCCTCACCTCCTCCAGCTCCCGCACTCCCCGTGCCGACAGCCCGTCTCCCTTGAGCTCCCGCCGGCGGACTGCACACACACAGGAGCCGGGGGCAATGCTCTTTAGCCAGAGAAGATCACTCCATGACGTCCCTAGGTAGATGCGTAGGTGAGTACTGAAATTGTGCAACATCCCAGTCTAAACTTCTGGATTCATCCATCCATATATGGAGATGTAGGTGCAGCCACAGACATCAGTATGTGGAGGAGTAGGAAGGTGTCGGCATCGACGGCGGTGCAGGCTCGCTCTGTTAGAGGTGTTGGAGTACCACTCTCATGTTGTGTTGCCATGGTTGGCATGCTCATCTATATATAATCTGCTATACATTGTTTGTGTCCGTATGGCAAAGTCCCCTTTGGAATGTCATTGATTTCAGTTAGCAATCCACTATCTTGTAGCCATGAATATAATTCCCTTCCCTTAAATACCGTCAGACTTGGTTGTGAGATTGTGCCCACATGTTTATTGTGTTATGCTAGCTAATGAGGATTACACTATTATTGTTGATTTCTCTTTTGATACGTGATGGTGGTCAGAGTGAAACAAAACAACAAAATTGGAACTAGTTATATAACTGCTGATGCATCCAGGTCCAGAGGCAGGGTGAGGTACTTAGTCTTGCTAACCATGAAGAAGCTTGTTTGCTAATAATTGTGCAACTTATATGCCATGGTGCACTGATGTTCTATTCAGCGTCTCTAGTTTTCTTCACATATCTTGTAAAATAAATACCTGTATAAGAGTAATGCAAGTTGTTTGTGTTAATGCTAATATATTACGGGACATATTTTATTTGGTGTCAACATTGTGAGCCATTGTTAGCCTGGCATGTTGCACTAGTAGAAAAAGGGACATTAGTCCCGGTTGTGCAACTGAGACTAAGGAATCGGGACTAAAGGGGCTCCGCATGGCCGTTGTGGAGCGCTCAGGCAGGAGGACCATTAGTCCTGGTTGGTAACACAAACCGGGACTAAAAGGCCGCCACGCGTCAGGCAGACGCACTGCCAAGCACTGGGGTTTAGGGTTTATTTTTTGAAAGGAGGGGTTTAGGGTTGTGGAGGGTTTAGGGGTTTCATATTGTGTTTACCTTTTCTTTTTGTAGTGTATCCCTTTTCTTTTTGTGTTTACCATAAAAAAAACATTTAGGGTTTTCATTTTTATTTCATATTTTCCATTCAACTCGATGCTAACTACTACATATAGCAATGAAGGAACCATTACACAACATCATTATGAATATACAGAAGTGACGTCTCTTTCTCCGTGCTTGGTCGAAAAATAAGTTTTCGTATATATATTCGACGCTACTACATGTAGTACACGTTCATGCATATATACAATATAACATCTCTTATAATTCCTAATATCTAGTTACCAGAATTCCCTACCAATTCCCGATGTTTTTAGCTATGATCTCTTCAAGTAAGAATCCCGCCAATTCCTCTTGAATTGCTCATATGCGTTCCTTTGGTAGGAGTTCGTCCCGCATCCGACGGATCTAATTTAAAGAAGCGGGTCTATATATATGAGTGAAATTCAACACAATTGATGGTAATAAAATAAAATTGTGAATATTGTTTACGTACTTGAAGTTGTTCTAAAATTCTGCCCTTCTCATAGGCCGTCTGGCGAATGAATTCGCAAACGTAGTATCCACATACTATTCCCGTCTCCCTGCCTCAAGCACTTTATGAGAATAGAGTTCAATCAAAATAATAATCAATCATGATAATGGTATTGTAACTAGAATCAAAGAGGGATGCATGGAACTAGCTAGTACTACTTACATTGAGTTGTCGAAATCGCAACTCCTCTTTCCATTCACCCCTAGTCTGCTTGGTGAACTTTTTTCAAACCCTGTCTGGCAAAGAAAATGAATAAATGAGTTATTAATTACTTGATATCAGGAAATGAACGAAAGTTGCCGATGTAGTGTGATAATGATTGAACTCCTCTGGAGCATTTCACTTAGATCCGCCCACATATGAGGGTCTTTACGTTTCGAGTCCATGACAAGTACTAATCCATTGTCAACCTGAATGACTAGCAGAATAAAGTGGAACCTGCGCACGCATAACTCATCTATTACATTTAACATCGAGTAAGCGAAACAGAATGTGTACAAGACAGTAACACTCACTTGAAGTTGTAAGGAAATAACATTTCCCTTCTGGTTTGTTGTGCAATGAACGCCTTTAGCAAGTTTTTCTCAGTATCCTCGGTGTTCTTTTGTACCGTGTATTCATTTATGGTATTTGAGTTAATGAACTCAATGTCATAGATTTCTCCTCTATTGCATTCGAGAATCTTCATTCTACAAAATATAGTAAGGATAATTATACATGCAATGAACGAGGTGAGGTAGAGACTTAAGTACAGAAATAATACTTACAGACAATAGTAACTGATGATAGATTTGTCGAGGGCGTCCCGATTGTATAACTGAAATAATTCATCAAATTCAATGTACATCTCCTCATCTCCATTGAAGTAGTGCTCATCTCTAGTTCCCACCATGAGCCAGTTGCTCCCTTCCTTTGAGGCTTCCATGTACCAATCATGCAATCTTCACTTTTATGTTGGTAGATGCTGGAGCTCCTCAGGTCTGACGAGAGGCTTCCCGTGCTGGTATATGTATGCTAAATCAGCCATGGGGAACTTTCCATGCTCGCCTAAGTATTGACCAAGAGTGAAATGAATATCATGGGCCGCTACCTCCGTATCATAATCGATATCGGAGAACACCTTAAGTGGGGGGGCACGATTGGTTTTTCTGTTCTTTCGAGTTGAGGAATTGTTTTCCCACTTAAACTACTACTCCCCGACCGCTTCACATGTTATTTATGTGACTTGATAATAGAGCGGCAATAGTTTGATGGCAGTGGAGGCGACGGTGGACGCGTAAGGTTCTCCAGACATCGCTTCACTTTTCTCGGATCTACTTTCTCCTTTTGCCCAAGCCGTTTCGGTGTAAGCTGGAATTTGACATCGGCATCCACGCCCTTCTTGAGTTTCTCATTAGATAGTTCATATGGTAACTTGTCAGGAGCCTCCTTGATGCTTGTACATGCTCTGGATTCCTTCGCAGTTGTACTGCTAGCCGCCGGAGCGGTGGTTCTCTTCCGCCCGCGGGGCTGAGGAGGCGGAGTCTGCTGAGGTTCCTCCTCCGGCGGAGTCTGCTGACGCGGCGGAGATAGCTGAGGCAACGGAGTCTGCTGACGCGGCGGAGACGGCTGAGGCAGCCAAGATAGAGCTGGATGTAGCGGAGATGGAGTCTGCTGGAGTGAGGAGTCTTCTTGCAAGCAACAGGGGGAGATGTATGTCAAAGTCCTCCTAGCCTGATTCTATGCGAGCTTCCCAACGGACCCAGCATGAGCAGGTGTAGCGTAGATAAACAGTTCAATCCAACATCATATATGCCTCCTACAGAAAGAAAGAAAGAAAAATTACTTACAAAATCTAACACTAAAAGCAGCATGGATATATCCCCAGAAAAAAAAGTGAAGTAGAATTATATTAAGTAGAAGAAATCACATATGGCCAGCACCATCCATGCACTAGCCAAACAAACAGATATTTCATAAAGAAGATTCCACATTTGTAGTATTATGTGGAAAACTGAAGTGATGAAATTCAGAAGAAAAAAACTAGCGTTTAGTTTTTACAACGAAAATTGTTAGAAATGCAGTAGTGCAATCCTCACAGCAAACCTGAAATACTCACAGGTTCCAAACCGGACAATAAAGTCAACAACTTCATTTACTTAATTCCATGACCAGCCCAACAGCAGGAGTACAAAGGAACCTCAACTTAATTACATAGTCACTTGCGAAAAACAATCTGAGAGCCAAGAATGGATGGTTCATGTGATGGCCCAAAATCAGGCCTGGGCGAGCTTCTTCATGACGGACATGTACTTGCCCTGGTCCGTCACCAGGGAAGACTCCAGCGCCATAAGGTCTGCACCTAAGCAACGACTAATATGAGATGGAGGGAGTATCATACAACCACTAAAACCCTACAAATCACCATGGCACGATGACCAGCACAAAATCTACCATGGCTCGATGGCCATGGACACACAAAGCATGAGAGAGCAGAAGAGAGAGAGAGAGAGAGAGAGAGAGAGAGAGAGAGAGAGAGAGAGAGAGAGAGAGAGAGAGAGAGAGAGAGAGAGAGAGAGAGAGAGCAGAGGAGGGAACCAGTGACTTACCACCTATGCCGGACTGGAACGAGAATTGGGGCCACCCGAGTGGCAAAGTGTGAGGCATCAGAGAGCGCACACCACACAATGTTATCAACTGAGCAGGTTTCTCCCAAGTCCCAACTTGATTGCTCTGTCCTCTTATTGTAGTTGTAATGGTACCTAGATAAAGAATTATACCAAGCAAAGCAAATAAGAACAAAGCAAAAGATGCAATAATATCAAGGCGTACATCACGAAGTTATTATTATTTAAAACGGGAAGTAACAGAAAGATGACTTACTTCTTAGAAGATCCCCTGAACTGTGCTCTTGCCAATCCAAAGAGCTAGGTTTGGGTGAGGTCACCTGCACATTAGCCGCCAACTGAGTTGTTGGACAAGCAAGGATGTCGTCCAGTTCTATGTAGCATAAAAAAAATGAATGAATGAAGCGGTAGCGGTCTTACATGGTAGACAAGACTCAAGTGATAGGAATGTAGCAGAGGCCCTGCAGTACCTACTGGGGGGCAATGAAGCTGAGAGAGAGTGATGCCCATCATCAACACAGGAGGTGAGCCCTGACCCGGAGCTGTACCCCACCCAGGGTTGAGCTCCAGGAGGAACCGATGTTGGTTGACACTGAAACGTAGCATCAATAACCTTGTCAGCAAGGAAAACATTTCTAGTTATTGACAGGGAGAAGCATTCCATGTAGATGCATTAAACCAAGGGACAACGAAGAGAAACAAGGCATGCAGAGTTGGTAACATCTACTGTTTTGGATACTAGTTTGTCCAATTACAATCTTTGAGGCATTGTAGAAAAGGAACGCTAGGAATCGGAGATGTTGGCATCACACAGCCCAAAACACAAGAAAGAAACTGGGCGTGGGCACCGCAGAGAGCATGATGATCAAAACATGTACAGGTGTATTTCAATTCAAAGGATGATGTCTTATGACGCAACTAAACAACCCTACAGCCATCAAAATCTGATTAAGAGGTTAGAGTCCAGCCCATGATTTCATTTACTCCTCTCTTGAGAAAAAACAACCCCCCTCCATATTAGCTCTTCTCTACAAATATAACAGCCAGCAGCACATGCTTTACAATTTCTGAAGCACAAAATACTCTAGAATAGAGACGGCAGGGGTAGACATCTCAGATTTTTATACAACTAAATAAGGACTTTAATTTTCTGCATGGGAAGGTTTTCCAGTTGACATTGATTATCTCTAGTGTATGACCTGACCGACACGCAGAGGATGAGAGAGCGAGAGAGAGAGCAGAGGGAACTAGTGGCTTACCACCTATGCCGGACTGGAAGAAGAATCAGGGCCACCGGAGGGGCAGGGCGCGAGGCATCTATCTATGTGGAAGAAGAATCGGATGACCACACCACACAGTGTCATCAACTCAGCAGGTTTCTCCCAGGTTGATTGCTTTGTCCTGTTATTGTAATTGTAATAGTACCTAGATAAAGAATGATACCAGGCAAAGCAAATAAGCAAGCGGATGAGAAGATGCAATAGAATCAAGGCTTATATATATACAGGAAGTTATTATTTATTAAAGCAGAAAGTAATAGAAAGATGACACATGCGTACTTGTTAGAAGAACCCCTGAAGTGTGCACATGTGCCTATTCGAAGAGGTAGGCACGGTTGAGGTCACCTGCACATTCACCGCTAACGCCTAACTGAGTAGTTGCACAAGGATGTCCAGTTTTATGCAGAATGAGAGGGGGGGAATGAATTTCACATGGTAGACAAAAATCAAGTAGCAGAGACCCTGCAGTGCCTAGTGGTGGGGCAATGAAGCCGAGAGAGGGTGATGCCCATGGGTGACACAGGAGGTAAGCCCTGAGCCGGAGCTGTACACCACCCACCCAGGGTTGAGCCACAAGAGTAACCAATGTTGGATGATGATGCTAAAACGTAGAGCATTAATGAATGAACCTGTCAGTAGCAAGGAAAGCACTCAGGTTCTAGTTATCGTATTCCTGTATGTAGATACATTACATCGAGGGAAAGCAGTGAGAAACACTTCTGAAATGATGGTCGGCATTCAAAGTAATAGAACAAGAAAAGTTGGAAGCTTTTATTGATTTGGAGACTTGTTTGTCACATGGAGGCACGCTGTCCTATTTACAACCTTTGAGGTGAAGCTGTATAAAAGGAAGGCTGAGCCCTGCAGTACCTACTGGTGGGCGATGAAGCTGAGAGAGGGAGAGATGTTGTAGTACCATGTCAATGGTTGAGCTCCAGGAGGAAAGGAACCGAGGATGGTTGGTTTTGGTTGACACTGGAACGTAGCACATTAATTAACGAATGAACATGTCAGCAGCGAGGAAAACACTCTGGTTCTAGTTATTGATAGGGCGGAGCATTCCCTCCATGTAGATGCATTACATCCATGGAAAACAGTGAGAAACGAGGCACGCGGAATCAATGAAATGATGGTCGGCATTCATCAAAGTAATAGAACAAGAAAAGCTGGTGAGTCGAGGGCACTGAAATGATTTGGATACCTACTTATTTGTGATAATGTAGAGGCAAGTTGTCGTATTTACAATCTTTGAGGTGACACTGGTGTAGGAAATGAAGGAAAGTCAGAGAAGAAATCTCCTTGGAATGAAGGTGAAGGGGGAGCAGAGAAGTGGTGCTTACGGTCGCTGAGCGGAGTGAATTGCAAAAAACCACCATATTTGGGGCATCGCTTGCGAAAAACCACCAGGTCCTTAGGCCTTGTTTGGTTCATAAGTCCTAGGACTTTTTTTAGTCCCAACTTATAAGTCTCAAGTCCCTAAAAAGTCCCTACCTGTTTGGTTCCGGGGACTTATAAGTCCCTATAAGACCATATTACAACTATAAGTCCCTCCTTGAGAGTCTTATTTCATAAGTCCCAAATGCCCAAGTCCCTATAAGTCCCTCCTTGAGAGTCTTATTTCATAAGTCCCAAATGCCCACTTTAAGTCCCTCCTGTTTGGTTTAGATGGGACTTACAGGGACTTTTTTAAGTCCCTAAGCCAATAAGTCCCTGGAAACAAACACCCTCTTAATTTTTTCCAAAAATCACCACGGATTCGGTAATCTTGTTGCAAAAAGCATTGATGGGATGATTTGGTCCGTTTAATCACTTTCTGACAAGTGGGACCAGATTGTAAGGAGGTGACTTGGCATAACATTTACGTACACACCCCTAGATCTAAAAATTAAAAGCAATCAGAAAATAAAGGCGGCACGTACGAATACTTTCATCTACAACCCCAGCCGCGGCTTTGCAAAACGGCAAACCATTGTCAAATAAACATTATTAATATATGTGATGAGCTTCCACATTCGATTTACTCTAATGATGACTGCGGCTCCCTGTGGATCTACTTCCATGGTGAGACGAATGGTTACAAGAACAGCTTGAGCTTTCAAAATCATAATTCTGCCTCTGGTCGACAATCACGGTGAGTGCGACGACGAGCGCCTGGTCCACGTCCGGGTCGATGTTGACACGGTACGTGTGCTCTCCGCTCAGCGCGCTCGACTTGCTGCCGTCCTCCCTGCCGATCTGCGCAACATCTTCCCCGCCGCCGCCGCCGCGCGAGACGGTCATCGCTCCTTTGAAGTAGCTGCCATGGACGACGTAGTCCGGGTGGGCGGTGGAATTGCCCTCCAGGAACACGTCGACCAGGACCCCCGCCTCGAAAAAACCCTTCCTGTCGATGGCGACGAACAGCCGGTTGCCCCGGCTCGCGCCCCCGCCCCTGATCGCCTGCCAGCGCCGCCGGTTTGCGCCGACCTCCTCCACGGTGAGGACGGGGCGGCGCGAGGCGGCGTCGAGCAGGACGAGCGCACGTAGGTTGCGGTACCCAACCTCGACGGTCTCCACCTCCATCACGGCCGCGCCGGTGGCGGAGTTTCTCACGGCCAAGACGGCGCCCATCCAGGTGTGTAGCTTGGTCACCGCGAACGCCGTCGGGTGGGACGCCAGGAACTTCCCGTCCACCATCGCCGACGTCTCCGACCGCCACGGCATCTCCCGCTGCTCCTGACCGTACAGATTAATTGATCGATGGGGCTGGTAATTGGGTGCAGAACCGGATGAGCTATGGTATATGTATATACGCCGTCGTCGTTAAGGATTTTTTTTTTCCTTGTTGCACAAGACATTTTCTTGGGAGATTGTTGTATAAGGCAGTATATATTGAGGTGTTTGGTTCTTGTCAAATTCCTGCGTACGTAACCAGATTCAGATTACACGTAGTACTTGCAACCCAAAAGAAAGTGTATTTGGCCCATCCCAAGTTGCACTAGTTTGACAGCAGTTTTTTCTTTCGATAATATAAAAGGGGCCTCATGGCCCCCATTTTCATTAAGAGTTTGACAACCGTGTGGGAGTACAATTTAACTCCCAAATTGAGAGATCAATATATAGTCTACGTGGGCATTTCGATAGGTTAACTGCCCTACGTTGCTCCTCCTCCTCCAAGAAAGAAAATTAAGGTTCGTGCCTCTCGCCGGCGCCGGCGCAGGTCCGCCTCGTCTCCGGTGGCCCTAGGGCCATGGAGGCGCGGTGGATCCTGGCAAGGGCAGGCGGGAGGGCTCCGGTTTTAGTCATTTTTTTTAATTTTGTTAGGGTTTGTGTCTTACTCAGAAAGGCGAGACGGCGGCGGCTCCCTGAAGATGGAATAAAGGTCTCCCCGCCTAGCCCCCGTTCCGACGGTGCGTCTAGCATCGTTGGTGGGCGTGTGGAGGTGTGTCTCCGGCAGATCTATCTTTGGTGGATTTGTCGGATCTCGTCGTTGTTCGTCTACCACTAGTAGAAAAAGGGCCTATTGTCCCGGTTGGTGAGGGCCTTTAGTCCCGGTTCATGAACCGGGACTAAAGGGTCGGTACTAATGCCCTGACCCCTTTAGTCCCGGTTCAATCCAGAACCGGGACAGAAGGGCCTCCACGTGGCCTGTCCCCTGAGCCCAGGCAGGAGGGCCTTTGGTCCCGGTTGGTGGCACCAACCGGGACCAATAGGCATCCACGCGTCAGCGTTTATGTGGCTGTGGTTTTTGTTTTTTTTTGAAGGGGGGGGGGTTTGGGGGGTTTTGGGGGGTTAATTTAGGTGTTTCATATATTGTGCTATAGCTAGCTAATTAATAGAGAGAAGTATCCTCTCTTTTGTCCGTGCTTGGTCGACGCTACGTACCATACATACATACATATAGAGAGGACTAGCTAGACACGCTAGCTAGCTAGTAAGCAAACAGAAGATCGTCATGAACATATATGCATACAGAGAGAAGTGATATCGACCACCTCTCCTTCTCCGAGAGATTGGTCGAACAAACAAGTTCTCGTATATCTATCCGACACTACCGGCTACATATATACAATAATTATCTTTTACAAATATATAATCTGCTAAAATACGGACGCGTGGTCCACATAGTATTCTCCGTCTTCAGCGATCACGTGGTCAAGAAAGAATGCCGACAATTCCTCTTGAATTGCTCGCATGCGATCTGGTGCTAGGAGTTCATCCCGCATCCGAAACATCTAATTTTAAGAAGGGGGTCAATATATATATATATATATATATATATATATATATATATATATATATATATATATATATATATATGAATGAATGAAACTCAACACAAATGATGGTAATAAAATAAAATTGTGAATATTGTTATTTACGCACTTCATATTGTTTGTCGAAGTAGCCCCGCTCACAGGTCGTGTGGCGGATGGACTCGCAAATGTAGTATCCACAGAAATCATTTCATTGTTCCTGCCACAACCACTTTACAAGAAATAGAGGTCAATCAAACTGATAATTAGCAAGCATGCTAAATGGTATTGATGAAACTAGCGCTTGAATCACTAGGAGATGCCTGGAATATGCTACTATATAGTACTTACTTTCGGGTGCCTAAATTGCAGCTTCTTCGGTAGTCCCGGAGCTTTTTTGGTGAATTTTCTCCAAGCCCTGCCATACAAAGAAAACAATTACTTGATATCAGAAATGACGTGGGCATCGACGTGGGCATCGACGTGGGCATCGACGTGGGCATCGACGCCCACAAGCTATTGGATTTCTTCAATACTTTGACACTATAGGAACCCTCAACCCTGAAACCTTCGACCCTTGACCCCTTAACGACCCTCGACCCTCTACCCTAGTTCCCGACCCTCGACCCCTCGGCGATCCTCGACACCCTCATTATATCGACAACGACGCAACATACATATACATGGGAAAATAATGTTATCGGGGAGGGGGTATCGGTACCCCCCCTCGTGTCAAAGTTTCTTCTTTCTCCTCTATTCCTTTCTTTCTTCTTCTCCTCTTCTTTTCTTCTTATCCCTCGAGAAAGGAAAATAAGGAAAAGGAAGAAAAGAGGAAGAAAGAAGAAGGAAGAAGAAGAAGAAAAAAAGAAGAAAAAAAAGAGGAGAAGAAGAAAAGAATAGAGGAGAAGAAGAAAAAATAGAAAAATTTTCTATTTTTTCTTCTTCTCCTCTATTCTTTTCTTCTTGTCCTCTTCTTTTTCTTCTTTTTTCTTCTTCTTATTTATTTCTCCTCTTCTTCCTATCCCCTCTTCTTCTCCTTTCTTCCTCTTCTTTTTTCCCTTTTTCCTCTCATTCTTTTTCTTCTTCTTGTATTGCTTGTTTTTTTTAAAATAATGTTCAAATAAAAATCTATGAACAGAAAACATATATATACACAGAGAACATATATACATTTTTATAAAAATGCAAAAAACAAAAAAATCTAAAAAAAGACATATAAACAGATATACACATATACATATATACTCATACATATACACACATAATCAGGAAAAAAAACTATATTTGCAAAAAAAAGGGGGAAGAGGGGGGCGGTGGCGGCCCTGACCAAAGCGGCGCGGGGCGAGGCAGAGGCGACGGCGAGGCAGAGGCGGGGCGGCGACGGCGTCGGGACGGCGCGGCCGGGGTGGCCCGCGGCAACGGCGTCGGGGCGGCGCGGGGTGGCGACAGCGTCGGGGCGGCGCGGGGTGGCGACGGCGTCTGGGCTCGAGGGCGCGGCCGGCGACGGCGTGGGCTCGGGGGCACGGGCGACGGCGACGGCGGCGGGGCAGCCTGGCGGCGTCGTCGGGGGGCAAATGCGCGATGAAACTGAAAATTTTCACAAGTGTTGTTTATATACACCGAGCATTAGTCCCGGTTGGTGGCACCAACCGGGACTAATGCCCCCCTTTAGTCCCGGTTGGTGCCAACAACCGGGACCAAAGGCCAATTTTCAGCAGCCCAAAGGGCGGGAAGCGGCGGCCTTTGGTCCCGGTTGGTGGCACCAACCGGGACTAAAGGGGGGCATTAGTCCCGGTTGGTGCCACCAACCGGGACCAAAGGCCCCCTTTAGTCCCGGTTGGTGCCACCAACCGGGACCAAAGGCCTTGTGCTGCCCCGCGCCAAATGTTTAGTCCCACCTCGCTAGTTGAGAGGGAGCCGCACCAGTTTATAAGGTGCGGTGCGGCTCCCCTCTCGAGCTCCTCTCTAAAGCAGGCTTTCGGGCCTAACTCTGCCATCTGTGCCTGTGGGCCTACTGGGCCTTCCACGGGCCTGAATCCTGGCCCATAGGGTTTCTAGTCGTATTCAGGCCGTGGGGGCCCAGTGTTGGGGTACGTAGCAGAAATTCAAAATTTTCCTACGTGTCACCAAGATCTATCTATGGAGAGACTAGCAATGAGGGGAAGGAGAGTGCATCTACATACCCTTGTAGATCGCTAAGCGGAAGCGTTCAAGTGAACGGGGTTGATGGAGTCGTACTCGTCGTGATTCAGATCACCGATGATCCTAGTGCCGAACGGACGGCACCTCCGCGTTCAACACACGTACAGCTCGACGATGTCTCCCACGCCTTGATCCAGCAAGGAGAGAGGGAGAGGTTGAGGAAGACTCCATCCAGCAGTAGCACAACGGCGTGGTGGTGATGGAGGAGCGTGGCAATCCTGCAGGGCTTCGCCAAGCACCTACGGGAGAGGAGGAGGTGTCACGGGAGGGAGGGAGGCGCCAAGGGCTCAGGTATGGATGCCCTCCCTCCCCTCCACTATATATAGGGGCAGGGGAGAGGGGGGAGGCACAGCCTTGCCCCTTCCTCCAAGGAAGGGGTGCGGCTAAGAGGGGGGAGGAGTCCATCCTCCCCAAGGCACCTCGGAGGTGCCTTCCCCTTTTAGGACTCTCCCCTTTTTCCTATATCTTGGCGCATGGGCCTCTAGGGGCTGGTGCCCTTGGCCCATGTAGGCCAAGGCGCACCCCCTACAGCCCATGTGGCCCCCCGGGGCAGGTGGCCCCACCCGGTGGGCCCCCGGGACCCTTCCGGTGGTCCCGCTACAATACCGATGACCCCGAAACTTGTCCCGATGGCCGAAACAGGACTTCCTATATATAAATCGTTACCTCCGGACCATTCAGGAACTCCTCGTGACGTCCGGGATCTCATCCGGGACTCCGAACAACATTCGGTAACCACGTACAAACTTCCTTTATAACCCTAGCGTCATCGAACCTTAAGTGTGTAGACCCTACGGGTTCGGGAGACATGTAGTCATGACCGAGATGTTCTCCGGTCAATAACCAACAGCGGGATCTGGATACCCATGTTGGCTCCCACATGTTCCACGATGATCTCATCGGATGAACCACGATGTCAAGGACTCAATCAATCCCGTATACAATTCCCTTTGTCTAGCGGTATGGTACTTGCCCGAGATTCGATCGTCGGTATACCGATACCTTGTTCAATCTCGTTACCGGCAAGTCTCTTTACTCGTTCCGTAACACATCATCCCATGATCAACCCCTTGGTCACATTGAGCACATTATGATGATGTCCTACCGAGTGGGCCCAGAGATACCTCTCCGTTTACACGGAGTGACAAAATCCCAATCTCGATTCGTGCCAACCCAATAGACACTTTCAGAGATACCCGTAGTGTACCTTTATAGCCACCCAGTTACGTTGTGACGTTTGGCACACCCAAAGCACTCCTACGGTATCCGGGAGTTGCACAATCTCATGGTCTAAGGAAATGATACTTGACATTAGAAAAGCTTTAGCATACGAACTACATGATCTTGTGCTAGGCTTAGGATTGGGTCTTGTCCATCACATCATTCTCCTAATGATGTGATCCCGTTATCAACGGCATCCAATGTCCATGGTCAGGAAACCGTAACCATCTATTGATTAACGAGCTAGTCAACTAGAGGCTTACTAGGGACATGGTGTTGTCTATGTATCCACACATGTATCTGAGTTTCCTATCAATACAATTCTAGCATGGATAATAAACGATTATCATGAACAAGGAAATATAATAATAATAAATTTATTATTGCCTCTAGGGCATATTTCCAACAGTCTCCCACTTGCACTAGAGTCAATAATTTAGTTCACATCGATATGTGATTAACACTCAAGGTCAGATCCCCATGTGACTAACACCCAAAGAGTTTACTAGAGTCAATAATCTAGTTCACATTTACCATGTGATTAACACTCGATGAGTTCTGGGTTTGATCATGTTATGCTTGTGAGAGAGGTTATAGTCAACGGGTCTGAACCTTTCAGATCCGTGTGTGCTTTACAAATCTCTATGTCATCTCCTAGATGCAGCTACCACGTTCTATTTGGAGCTATTCCAAATAGCTGTTCTACTTGGAGCTATTCTAAATTGTTGCTCCATTATACGTATCCGGTATCTCTACTCAGAGCTATCCGGATAGGTGTTAAGCTTGCATCGACGTAACCCTTTACGACGAACTCTTTTACCACCTCCATAATTGAGAAAATTCCTTAGTCCACTAGTTACTAAGGATAACTTTGACCGCTGTCCTGTGATCCATTCTTGGATCACTCTTGTACCCCTTGACTGACTCATGGTAAAGCACACTTCAGGTGCGGTACAAAGCATATCATACTGTAGAGCCTATGTCTTAAGCATAGGGGACGACCTTCGTTCCTTTCTCTCTATTCTGCCATGGTCGAGCTTTAAGTCTTAACTTCATACCTTACAACTCAGGCAAGAACTCCTTCTTTGACTGATCCATCTTGAACACCTTCAAGATCACGTCAAGGCATGTGCTCATTTGAAAGTACTATTAAGCGTTTTGATCTATCCTTATAGATCTTGATGCTCAATGTTCAAGTAGCTTAATCCAGGTTTTCCATTGAAAACACTTTCCAAATAACCCTATATGCTTTCCAGAAATTCTACGTCATTTCTGATCATTAATATGTCAACAACATATACTCATCAGAAATTCTATAGTGCTCCCACTCACTTCTTTGGAAATACAAGTTTCTCATAAATTTTGTATACACCCAAAATCTTTGATCATCATCAAAGCATACATTCCAACTCCGAGATGCTTCACTCCAGTCCTCAGAAGGATTGCTGGAGCTTTGCATACTTATTAGCATATTTTAGGATAGACAAAACCTTCCGGTTGTATCACATACAACCTTTCCTCAAGAATCGTCGAGGAAACAATGTTTTGACATCCTATATGCAAGATTTCATAAATAATGCAGTAATTGCTAATATAATTCCAACAGACTCTTAGCATCGCTACGAGTGAGAAAGTCTCATCGTAGTCAACTCCTTGAACTTGTCGAAAAACATCTTAACGACAAGTCGAGCTTTCTCAATGGTGACACTTGCCATCATTGTCTGTCTTCCTTTCAAAATCCATATGTACCTAACAGCCTTACGACCATCAAGTAGTTCTTCCAAAGTCTACACTTTGTTTTCATACATGAATCCTCTCTCGGGTTTTATGGCCTTGAGCCATTTATCGGAATCCGGGCCCACCATCGCTTCTCCATAGCTCGTAGGTTCATTGTTGTCTAGCAACATGACTTCCAAGACAGGATTACGTACCACTCTGAAGTAGTACGCATCCTTGTCATCCCACGAGGTTTGGTAGTGACTCGATCCGAAGTTTCATGATCACTATCATAAGCTTCCACTTCAGTTGGTGTACGTGCCACAGGAACAACTTCCTGTGCCCTGCTACACACTTGTTGAAGTGACGGTTCAGTAACCTCATCAAGTCTCCACCATCCTCCCACTCAATTCTTTCGAGAGAAACCTTTCCTCGAGAAAGGACCCAATTCTAGAAACAATTCATATTGCTTTCAGATCTGAATTAGGAGGTATACCCAACTGTTTTGGGTGTCCTATGAAGATGTACTTTATCCGCTTTGGGTTCGAGCTTAATCCTGAAACTTTTTCACATAAGCGTCGCAGCCCCAAACTTTTAAGAAACGACAACTTAGGTTTCTCTAAACCATAATTCATACGGTGTCATCTCATCGGAATTACGTGGTGCCCTATTTAAAGTGAATGTGGTTGTCTTTAATGCCTAACCCATAAACTATCGTGGCAGTTCGATAAGAGACATCATGGTATGCATCATATCCAATAGGGTGCAACTATGATGTTCGGACACACCATCAAACTATGGTGTTCCAGGCGGTATTAATTGTGAAACAATTTCCACAATGTCTTAATTGTGTGCCAAAACTCGTAACTCAGATACTCATCTCTATGATCATATCATAGACATTTTATCCTCTTGTCACAATGATCTTCTACTTCACTCTGAAATTACTTGAACCATTCAATAATTCAGACTTGTGTTTCATCAAGTAAATATTCTCAACATCTACTCGAATCATCTGTGAAGTAAGAACATAACGATATTCACTGCATGCCTCAACACTCATTGGACTGCACACATCAAAATGTGTTGCTTCCAACAAGTTGCTATCTTGTTCCATTTTACTGAAACCGAGGCTTTTCAGTCATCTTGCCTATGTGGTATGATTTGCATATCTCAAGTGATCCAAAATCAAGTGAGTCCAAACGATCCATCTGCATGGAGTTTCTTCATGCGTATACACCAATAGACATGGTTCGCATGTTTCAAACTTTTCAAAATGAGTGAGTCCAAAGATCCATCAACATGGAGCTTCTTCATGCGTTTTAAACCAATATGACTTACATGGCAGTGCTACCAGTAAGTGGTACTATCATTACTATCTTTTGGCATGAAAATGTGTATCACTACGATCGAGATTCAATAAACCATTCAGGTTTAATACTAATCTTGATGGTAGAGGGAGCGTGCGATGTTTGATTACATCAAACTTGGAAACACTTCCAACATATATCATCATCTCACCTTTAGCTAGTCTCCATTTATTCCGTAGCTTTTATTTCGAGTTACTAACACTTAGCAACCGAACCGGTATCTAATACCCTGGCGCTACTAGGAGTACTAGTAAAGTACACATTAACATAATGTATATCCAATATACTTCTATCGACCTTGCCAGCCTTCTCATCTACCAAGTATCTAGGGTAATTCTGCTCTAGTGACTATTCCCCTTATCACAGAAGCACTTAGTCTCAGGTTTGGGTTCAACCTTGGGTTTCTTCACTAGAGCAGCAGCTGAATTGCCGTTTCATGAAGTATCCCTTTGTTCCCTTGCCCTTCTTGAAACTAGTGGTTTCACCAACCATCAACAATTGATGCTCCTTCTTGATTTCTACTTTCGCGGTGTCAAACATCGCGAATACCTCAAGGATCATCATATCTATCCCTGATATGTTATAGTTCATCACGAAGCTCTAACAACTTGGTGGCAATGTCTTTGGAGAAACATCACTATCTCATCTGGAAGATCAACTCCCATTCGATTCAAGTGATTGTCGCACTCAGACAATCTGAGCACAAGCTCAACGATTGAGCTTTTCTCCCTTAGTTTGCAGGCTAAGAAAATCGTCGGAGGTCTCATACCTCTTGACGTGGGCACGAGCCTGAAATCCCAATTTCAGCCCTCGAAACATCTCATATGTTCCGCGACATTTCGAAAAACGTCTTTGGTGCCTCAACTCTAAACCGTTTAACTGAACTATCATGTAGTTATCAAAACGTGTATGTCCGATGTTCGCAACATCCACAAACGACGTTTGGGGTTCAGCACACTGAGCGGTGCATTAAGGACATAAGCCTTCTATGAAGCAATGAGGACAATCCTCAGTTTACGGACCTAGTCCGCATAATTGCTACTATCAACTTTCAACTAATTTTTCTCTAGGAACATATCTAAACAGTAGAACTATAGCGTGAGCTACGACATAATTTGCAAAAACCTTTTGACTATGTTCAGGATAATTAAGTTCATCTTATGAACTCCCACTCAGATAGACATCCCTCTAGTCATCTAAGTGATTACATGATCCGAGTCAAACTAGGCCGTGTCCGATCATCACGTGAGACGGACTAGTCATCATCGGTGAACATCTTCATGTTGATCGTATCTTCTATACGACTCATGTTCGACCTTTCGGTCTCCGTGTTCCGAGGCCATGTCTGTACATGCTAGGCTCGTCAAGTTAACCCTAAGTGTTTCGCGTGTGTAAATCTGTCTTACACCCGTTGTATGTGAACGTTAGAGTCTAACACCCGATCATCACGTGGTGCTTCGAAACACGAACTGTCGCAACGGTGCACAGTTAGGGGATAACACTTCTTGAAATTGTTGTAAGGGATCATCTTATTTACTACCGTCGTTCTAAGCAAATAAGATGTATAAACATGATAAACATCCCATGCAATCAAATAGTGACATGATATGGCCATCATCACTTTGCTCCTTTTGATCTCCATCTTCGGGGCTCCATGATCATCATCGTCACCGGCATGACACCATGATCTCCATCATCATGATCTCCATCATCGTGTCTTCATGAAGTTGCCTCGCCAACTATTACTTCTACTACTATGGCTAACGGTTAGCAATAAAGTAAAGTAATTACATGACGTTTAAGTTGACACGCAGGTCACAAATAAATAAAGACAACTCCTATGGCTCCTGCCGGTTGTCATACTCATCGACATGCAAGTCGTGATTCCTATTACAAGAACATGATCAATCTCATACATCACATATATCATTCATCACATCCTTTTTGGCCATATCACATCACATAGCATACCCTGCAAAAACAAGTTAGACGTCCTCTAATTGTTGTTTGCATGTTTTACGTGGCTGCTATGGGTTTCTAGCAAGAACGTTTCTTACCTACGCATGAACCACAACGTGATATGCCAATTGCTATTTACCCTTCATAAGGACCCTTTTCATCGAATCCGATCCGACTAAAGTGGGAGAGACAGACACCCGCCAGCCACCTTATGCAACTAGTGCATGTTTGTCGGTGGAACCGGTCTCACGTAAGCGTACGTGTAAGGTTGGTCCGGGCCGCTTCATCCCACGATGCCGCCGAATCAAGATAAGACTAGTAACGGCAAGCATATTGAAAAATATCGACGACCACAACTACTTTGTGTTCTACTCGTGCAAAGAATCTACGCAATAGACCTAGCTCATGATGCCACTGTTGGGGTACGTAGCAGAAATTCAAAATGTTCCTACGTGTCACCAAGATCTATCTATGGAGAGACTAGCAACGAGGGGAAGGAGAGTGCATCTACATACCCTTGTAGATCGCTAAGCGGAAGCGTTCAAGTGAACGGGGGTTGATGGAGTCGTACTCGTCGTGATTCAGATCACCGATGATCCTAGTGCCGAACGGACGGCACCTCCGCGTTCAACACACGTACAGCTCGACGATGTCTCCCACGCCTTGATCCAGCAAGGAGAGAGGGCGAGGTTGAGGAAGACTCCATCCAGCAGCAGCACAACGGCGTGGTGGTGATGGAGGAGCGTGGCAATCCTGCAGGGCTTCGCCAAGCACCTACGGGAGAGGAGGAGGTGTCACGGGAGGGAGGGAGGCGCCAAGGGCTCAGGTATGGATGCCCTCCCTCCCCTCCACTATATATAGGGGCAGGGGAGAGGGGGGAGGCACAGCCTTGCCCCTTCCTCCAAGGAAGGGGTGCGGCTAAGAGGGGGGAGGAGTCCATCCTCCCCAAGGCACCTCGGAGGTGCCTTCCCCTTTTAGGACTCTCCCCTTTTTCCTATATCTTGGCGCATGGGCCTCTAGGGGCTGGTGCCCTTGGCCCATGTAGGCCAAGGCGCACCCCCTACAGCCCATGTGGCCCCCCGGGGCAGGTGGCCCCACCCGGTGGGCCCCCGGGACCCTTCGGTGGTCCCGGTACAATACCGATGACCCCGAAACTTGTCCCGATGGCCGAAACAGGACTTCCTATATATAAATCTTTACCTCCGGACCATTCCGGAACTCCTCGTGACGTCCGGGATCTCATCCGGGACTCCGAACAACATTCGGTAACCACATACAAACTTCCTTTATAACCCTAGCGTCATCGAACCTTAAGTGTGTAGACCCTACGGGTTCGGGAGACATGTAGTCATGACCGAGATGTTCTCCGGTCAATAACCAACAGCGGGATCTGGATACCCATGTTGGCTCCCACATGTTCCACGATGATCTCATCGGATGAACCACGATGTCAAGGACTCAATCAATCCCGTATACAATTCCCTTTGTCTAGCGGTATGGTACTTGCCCGAGATTCGATCGTCGGTATACCGATACCTTGTTCAATCTCGTTACCGGCAAGTCTCTTTACTCGTTCCGTAACACATCATCCCGTGATCAACCCCTTGGTCACATTGTGCACATTATGATGATGTCCTACCGAGTGGGCCCAGAGATACCTCTCCGTTTACACGGAGTGACAAAATCCCAATCTCGATTCGTGCCAACCCAACAGACACTTTCAGAGATACCCGTAGTGTACCTTTATAGCCACCCAGTTACGTTGTGACGTTTGGCACACCCAAAGCACTCCTACGGTATCCGGGAGTTGCACAATCTCATGGTCTAAGGAAATGATACTTGACATTAGAAAAGCTTTAGAATACGAACTACATGATCTTGTGCTAGGCTTAGGATTGGGTCTTGTCCATCACATCATTCTCCTAATGATGTGATCCCATTATCAACGACATCCAATGTCCATGGTCAGGAAACCGTAACCATCTATTGATTAACGAGCTAGTCAACTAGAGGCTTACTAGGGACATGGTGTTGTCTATGTATCCACACATGTATCTGAGTTTCCTATCAATACAATTCTAGCATGGATAATAAACGATTATCATGAACAAGGAAATATAATAATAATCAATTTATTATTGCCTCTAGGGCATATTTCCAACACCCAGTAGGTGGCATCTTTTTTTTGTTTTATTTGTTTCTTTATTTAGTTTATTTTGGTTTTGGTTTATTTTTCTTTTGGTCTTTTGCTTTATTTTTTAATTCTTTTGCTTTTAGTTTTAGAAAAATTATAAACTTTCTGTTAGTGCCATTAGTTTTCAAATCTGAAAACTCTTTTTTTGTTTTCTTTGTTGCTTTATTTATTTTATTTTGTTTCTACTTACAAGAAAATACTTATTGTTGCTATTTTTATTTTTATTTCAGTTTTTGTTCTGTTTTCTGCATTATTTTGTTTTTGTTGTTTTTCGCTTTATTTTTTAATTCTTTTTGCTTTTAGTTTTAGAAAAATTATAAACTTTCTGTTAGTGCCATTAGTTTTCAAATCTGAAAACTCTTTTTTTGTTTCCTTTGTTGCTTTATTTATTTTATTTTGTTTCTACTTACAACAAAATACTTATTGTTGCTATTTTTATTTTTTTTTCAGTTTTTTGTTCTGTTTTCTGCATTATTTTTTGTTTTTGTTTTTTGCTTTATTTTTTAATTCTTTTTGCTTTTAGTTTTAGAAAAATTGTAAACTTTCTGTTAGTGCCATTAGTTTTCAAATTTGGAAACTCTTTTTTTGTTTTCTTTGTTGCTTTGTTTAGAAACCGCTGTGAGCGCCCTTCGGTTGGCGAGGTTTTAAAATTCATAGTTTTCAAATGAACTCTGAAAAAGTTGGCATAGCATGTGCATGTACAAAACGGACAATGGTATCATACTCGTCTGTTACAAAGTTGGCATGTTATCATCATAATAGTTGCGGGAGAAAGTCTTCACTTTTTCTTCGCTTGTGTCGTTTGCTTATTGCGTCGTAACCATGGATAATCTTCATCGTTTATCAGGATGCTTGGGTCAGCCTTGACTTTGAAGGGGGGAATTTCATGAAACTTTTCATACTCTTCAGACATGTCTGTCTTGCCCTCCACTCCCAGGATGTCCCTTTTTCCTGAAAGAACTATGTGGCGCTTTGGCTCATTGTATGATGTATTCGCTTCCTTATCTTTTCTTTTCCTCGGTCTGGTAGACATGTCCTTCACATAGATAACCTGTGCCACATCATTGGCTAGGACGAACGGTTCGTCAGTGTACCCAAGATTTTTCAGATCCACTGTGGTCATTCCGTATTGTGGGTCTACCTGTACCCCGCCTCCTAACAGATTGACCCACTTGCACTTAAACAAAGGGACCTTAAAATCTACTCCGTAGTCAAGTTCCCATATGTCTGCTATGTAACCATAATATGTGTCATTTCCATTGTCGGTTGCTGCATCGAAGCGGACACCACTATTTTGGTTGGTGTTCTTTTCATCTTGGTCAATCGTGTAAAATGTATTCCCATTTATCTCGTATCCTTTCCAAATCATTACAGTCGAAGATGGTCCCCTGGACAACAAGTACAGCTCATCACAAACAGTGTTGTCACCTCTGAGACGTGTTTCCAACCAACTGCTGAAAGTCCTGATGTGTTCACATGTAATCCAGTCGTCGCACTACTCCGGGTGTTTGGAGCACAGACTGTTCTTGTGTTCATCGACATACGGGATCACCAAGGTAGAGTTCTGTAGAACTGTGTAGTGTGCTTGAGACCAAGAATATCCGTCCCTGCATATTATTGAGTCCCTTCCAAGCGTGCCTTTTCCAGTCAGTCTCCCCTCATACCGCGATTTAGGGAGACCTATCTTCTTAAGGCCAGGAATGAAGTCAACACAAAACCCGATGACATCCTCTGTTTGATGGCCCATGGAGATGTTTTCTTCTGGCCTAGCGCGGTTACGAACATATTTCTTTAGGACTCCCATGAACCTCTTAAAGGGGTACATATTGTGTAGAAATACGGGCCCCAGAATGACAATCTCGTCGACTAGATGAACTAGGACGTGCGTCATGATATTGAAGAAGGATGGTGGGAACACCAGCTCGAAACTGACAAGATATTGCGCCACATCACTCCTTAGCGTTGGTACGATTTCTGGATCGATCACCTTCTGAGATATTGCATTGAGGAATGCACATAGCTTCACAATGGCTAGTCGGACGTTTTCCGGTAGAAGCCCCCTCAATGCAACTGGAAGCAGTTGCGTCATAATCACGTGGCAGTCATGAGACTTTAGGTTCTGGAACTTTTTCTCTGGCATATTTATTATTCCCTTTATATTCGATGAGAAGCCAGTCGGGACCTTCATACTGAGCAGGCATTGAAAGAATATTTCTTTCTCTTCTTTCGTAAGAGTGTAGCTGGCAGGACCTTCATACTGCTTCGGAGGCATGCCCTCTTTTTCGTGCAAGCGTTGCAGGTCCTCTCGTGCCTCAGGTGTATCTTTTGTCTTCCCATACACGCCCAAGAAGCCTAGCAGGTTCACGCAAAGGTTCTTCGTCACATGCATCACGTCGATCGAAGAGCGGACCTCTAGGTATTTCCAGTAGGGTAGGTCCCAAAATATAGATTTCTTCTTTCACATGGGTGCGTGATTCTCAGCGTCATTCGGAACAGCTAGTCCGCCGGGACCCTTTCCAAAGATTACGTGTAAATCATTGACCATAGCAAGTACGTGATCACCGGTACGCATGGCGGGCTTCTTCCGGTGATCTGCCTCGCCTTTGAAATGCTTGCCTTTCTTTCGACATTGATGGTTGGTCGGAAGAAATCAACGATGGCCCAGGTACACATTCTTCCTGCAGCTTGACAGGTATATACTATCGGTGTCAAGTAAACAGTGCGTGCATGCGTGGTATCCCTTGTTTGTCTGTCCTGAAAGGTTACTGAGAGCGGGCCAATCGTTGATGGTCACGAACAGCAACGCCTTTAGGTTAAATTCCTCCTGTTTGTGCTCATCCCACGTACGTACACCGTTTCCATTCCACAGCTGTAAAAGTTCTTCAACTAATGGCCTTAGGTACACATCAATGTCGTTGCCGGGTTGCTTAGGGCCTTGGATGAGAACTGGCATCATAAAGAACTTCCGCTTCATGCACATCCAAGGAGGAAGGTTATACATACATAGAGTCACGGGCCAGGTGTTGTGATTGCTGCTCTGCTCCCCGAAAGGATTAATGCCATCCGCGCTTAAAGCAAACCATACGTTCCTTGGGTCCTTTGCAAACTCATCCCAGTACTTTCTCTCAATTTTTCTCCACTGTGACCCGTCAGCGGGTGCTCTCAACTTCTCGTCTTTCTTACGGTCCTCACTGTGCCATCGCATCAACTTGGCATGCTCTCCGTTTCTGAACAGACGTTTCAACCGTGGTATTATAGGAGCATACCACATCACCTTCGCAGGAACCCTCTTCCTGGGAGGCTCGCCGTCAACATCACCAGGGTCATCTCGTCTGATCTTATACCGCAATGCACCGCATACCGGGCATGCGTTCAGATCCTTTTAGGCACCGCGGTAGAGGATGCAGTCATTAGGGCATGCATGTATCTTCTCAACCTCCAATCCTAGAGGGCATACGACCTTCTTTGCTGCGTATGTACTGTCGGGCAATTCGTTATCCTTTGGAAGCTTCTTCTTCATTATTTTTAGTAGCTTCTCAAATCCTTTATCAGGCACAACATTCTCTGCCTTCCACTGCAGCAATTCGAGTACGGTACCGAGCTTTGTGTTGCCATCTTCGCAATTGGGGTACAACCCCTTTTTGTGATCCTCTAACATGCGATCGAACTTCAGCTTCTCCTTTTGACTTTCGCATTGTGTCCTTGCATCGACAATGACCCGGCGGAGATCATCATCATCGGACACATCGTCAGGTTCCTCTTGATCTTCAGCAGCTTCGCCCGTTGCAGCACCATCGTGCACATCGTCTGGTGCATCTTGATGTTCAGTAGCATCACCGTATTCAGGGGGCACATAGTTGCCATCGTACTCTTCTTCCTCGCCGTCTTCCATCATAACCCCTATTTCTCCGTGCCTCGTCCAAACATTATAGTGTGGCATAAAACCCTTGTAAAGCAGGTGGGTGTGAAGGATTTTCCGGTCAGAGTAAGACTTCGTATTCCCACATATAGGGCATGGACAACACATAAAACCATTCTGCTTGTTTGCCTCAGCCACTTCGAAAAAATCATGCACGCCCTTAATGTACTCGGAGGTGTGTCTGTCACCGTACATCCATTGCCGGTTCATCTGCGTGCATTATATATAATTAAGTGTGTCAAAAATCATTACAGAACATCATGAATAGATAATTAAGTGACCAAATTAATAGAAGTTCATCATCACATAAAAACCAAAGTAGATACATAGTTCTCATCTAACAACATAAAGCTCTGCAGAGCATCTAAATTAATTAAACCATACATTGAAACTATGTAAAACATTTCAATGCGAAAACAAATGCGATCATAATCGCAACCAAGGTAACAACTGATCCAACCGCATAATGATACCAAGCCTCGGTATGAATGGCATATTTTCTAATCTTTCTCATCTTCAAGCGCATTGCATCCATCTTGATCTTGTGATCATCGACGACATCCGCAACATGCAACTCCAATATCATCTTCTCCTCCTTAAATTTTTTATTTTTTCCTTCAAGAAATTGTTTTCTTCTTCAACTAAATTTAACCTCTCGACAATAGGGTCGGTTGGAATTTCCGGTTCAACAACCTCCTAGATAAATAAAATCTATGTCACGTTGGTCGGCATAATTTTCATAAACAATAAATGAACCAATAGTTATGAAAAGATAATATATACCACATCCGAATCATAGACAGGACGAGGGCCGACGGGGGCGGATACCAAAACCATCGGCGCACTATATAAGATGCAATAATAAAAGTAAGAAAATAATACAAGTATCTATCTAAACAAACAAGTAATAATATTTTTCCTTTCAGAAAGAAGATAAGAACAAGAGGCTCACCACGGTGGTGCCGGCGATGAGATCGGCGCGGGTGATCGACGACGGTGAAGACGGGGACGGGGCGTGACGGACCGCTAAACCTAGATAAATATTGAGGAAAATGGAGCTTGGTGGTCGAGCTTGGAGAGGAGAAACCTTAAGTAGTGTGGCTCGGGCATTCCATCGAACACCTTGTGTGCATAGGAGGTGAGCTAGAGCACCACCAAGCCCTCTCCCCCTCGGCCAGAAAAAACAGAGCAGTGTGCTCTGCTCTTGCGCGAGGGGCTATATATAGGCACCATTATTGGTCCCGGTTGGTGGCATGAACCGGGACTAAAGGTAACCCTTTTGGTCCCGGTTCATGCCACCAACTGGGACCAATAGTGGTGGGCCAGGAGCCAGGACCATTGGTCCCGGTTCGTCCCACCAACCGGGACCAAAAGGTCCGGACGAACCGGGACCAATGGCTCACGTGGCCCGGCCGGCCCCCTGGGCTCACGAACCGGGGCAAATAGCTCCATTGGTCCCGGTTCTGGATTGAACCGGGACTAATGGGCTAAACTGGCCTGGACGAAAGCCCTGTTTTCTACTAGTGTACGTTCGTGTGTCTTCGGTTTGGATCCTTCCGATCTACGTTATTTTTCATCGGCGGCGGTTGCTGTTCTGGGCTGCTGGTCCTATGGGGCCTTAGTACGACGACTTCCAGACTATCTACTACAACAAGTTGTGCCCGGTTCCGGCGATGGAGGGGCGATGACGACGGCGCGCCTTCGGCTCGCTTCGGTGCTTGTAGTCGTCGCTAGGTGGTCTACGAATCTGGATGTAATTTTTATTTCTAGTATTCATTGTAGTGTCATGATTGAAGATGAATAGATTGAAAGCTTTTCGCAAAAAATAAATAAATTGAGAGATCAATGTCGTTAGTGACAACAATGTACAGGGTTATTCAATCGGACATCATAATCATTACGTTATTTACATGAGAGTAAAATGCAAGGCCAATACTTTGGTGTGACAGTCAAATTTAGTCCTCTAACTTCCATATTGTATTCTAAAAAAAAGCTTCCATATTTGTTCCAACAATTTTTTTTCTGAAAAAGAACACAGGCTATATTGAAAAATTAGACACATCATAACTGATCACCTTTCCAACCCTCTCAAGCCACCTGCATTTTTAGCCATTAGATCTTCAGATTTATGCGTTTCTGGCCTTCCTGTTCAGTCAAAACGCAGGCATCAATGCCGGCCTCTGCATGCTCTAGGCCGGCATGAATGCGAGGCAACAAGCGGCGCGGGCGTGGGATGAAATGGGATTAAAAGAGTGTGCAATTTGGTATATCAGCAGTTTCAGCAATGATCATAGTCACGTTCTTACTAGACCGGGCGAAGTTGCGTTTCTCCGGTCTCATAATCCAATCAAGGAATATCAGAGGTGTGGGCGTGGGATGAAATGGGCGGGAGGGGCGGGTGGGGGGTTTGGGTGGGTTGGAAAACGACTTTCCAAGTTTTTTTTACGAGTAACTAGGGACTTAATTAAAAAGTGATAATCAACGGAATACAAATAATGTCTGGAAGTGTCTCTAGCCAAATATGACGTCCTACTGGAAGCGAAGATCCAGCTTTAGCCAGCGCATGCGCTTCAAAATTATTTTCTCTATGCTCAAACTTGAAATTGACGTAGTTGAACTCCCTCCTTCTGGGCGATATTTCATGCAAAATTGGTGCATAGTGGGTCGCTGCACCTGTGTCAATCTTGCTCACCACTTCCAGGCAGCCGGAGGTTATCACCATGCGCGAGAGATTAAGGTCCTGAGCCAGCGCCAATGCCTCGTTGCATGCCTATGCTTCTAGTCCTATGACATCAACCAGTCCATCAAAAACTACCACAGAAGCACCCAAGAAGTGGCCTTCCTTGTTCCGACATATGGCAGTTGCTGCACCAAACTTGCCCTGCCGTGAGATCCCACCGTCAACGTTGATCTTTGCTTCGTCTCCCTTTGGTGCCAACCAAATCGGTGCTCGGGGTCGTGCACTACCACATTGCTGACATTCGTGCTCTTGCTGTCAAAGGCAATATCAAGGTACTGAAGATACCTCGTGATGAAACAAAACGTGGACAAAGGACTCTGAAACTCATTGTCGTGGATCGCTCTCCTACGTGCCCACCAGATTGCCCACATGGTTACCAGAACATATTTTGAAAAAAGTGAAAACAATAAAATTCTTTGAAATGTTGAACAAAATTTGAACTGAATTTTTTTGAAACTCCTAAAAAATTAAAGCATGCACATTTTTTAAATTTAAGAACAGTTCTTGAAAACGGGGACATGTTTTGAACCGCCCGAACATTTTACAAAATTTGTGAAAAAATTTTGAAACTGAACAATTTCGAAACTCCTGAAAAAATGAAAACGTGCACATTTATGAAACTCCTGAAAAAAAATAAAACATGCATATTTTTGAAAAAAATGAAAACGTGAACATTTCTCGAAATTGCAAACATTTTTTTGAAAATGCAAACTTTAAAAAAACAGGAAAAAAATTGAAACCATGAACATTTTCTTTTTCAAAACTCCAACATTTTTGGAATTTATGAACAAATTTAGAAAACAAGAACATTATTTGAATTCTCGAACAAATTTGAAAAGGGGAACATTTTTTTGAAATTCATGAACAAATTTCATATTTCTGAACAAAGATTAAAAATATGTACATTTTCCATAATTTTGAAGTTCTAAACCCTTTGGAATTTTCGAACATTTCTTGACAAAAGTGAACAACTTTTCAAATTCTCAATTTTATTGCAATTGCTGAACAAAATTTGAAAACAGGAACATTTTTCCAATATGTGGACAAAATTTAAGAAATTCAAACATTTATCTAGTGTCTGAACATTTGTTGAAAAAGAAAAATGAACTTGAAAAAATGACAAACATATAATAAGAAAAGAAAATGAAATAAGAGATAAAAGAAGAAAAACAACAAGGAAAATGAAAACATGAAAAGAAACTGAAATGGAAATAAAACCGGTTCAGGAACCTGCTGGAAGGTTCCCAAAATCGAAAAGAATCGGCTGCAACGTCCTAGAAGTTTTCGAAAATCAGGAATCCCAAGAATACTTAACGGGCTGGCTAACTTGGAACGATCGCTCGATCGCCTATGCATTCCCCCGACATTTTGCCGCAACAAGCGGCAAATCGGGTTTTCAAAGAAGTCGGCTGCGAACCGAGCGAGAGCGAGTGAAGGAATCGGGCCCGGAACGAGTGAGCTTGTTGGGCCGGCCCAACAGCGTGGTTGCGTTGACGCCAGCCGGTTAAGCATTCTCCAACAGCCTGGAGAAATTCTCAAACATTTATCCAGTGGCGTAAAGAGCACCTAATAGGAGCTGCCTGTTGCCTCAACGGCTTCGAGGCACAGATCGGCCTGTCACGATAGATAAAAGGGCCGGGCCGGCCCGGCATAGCTGCAGGGCGACCCATGTTAAAAAGGCCCAAACAATATTAAAAAGGCTAAAATAGCTGTAAATGCCAAAATATCCATGAAAGGCTTAATTTTTTAGATTAGAAAGATCAAAACAACACTAAAAATGCCAAAAAAGTACTGCCTTGACCCATGGCGGGCCAAAGACCGGCCAAGCACTTGTATTCACGTGCCATGCCGGGCCAAAAATTCGTAATCACGAGCCAACCTTACAAGCATGACCCATATAGCCATGTTTGCGTAGCATACTGGCAAGCGGCAGATATCTCAACTGTACTATTCGAACATGGTTAATAGTATAAACAACAACCGGCTATATAAAGTTGCCACACTATCTATAGTCGACCTAATAGCTAACATGTATAGTAGCTACAGTTGCTGAGGAGCGCTATATTATATTAATATAATGATCCACCTTATACTATCACAATGTTTCTTGAGTCCCGTGACTGTTAGTTTACAGTCGTCTTCCCTTCTCGTCCCTCTTCTTTCTCATACAATTATTAAAAAAAATATAATACTTTGATCCTTACAAACTGCTCTCCTCTTCTTCTGCAAGGCAAAATATACACCAAAATCTACGGCGGGCTCTCACCTCCACGTAATCAATCCCGTGAGGCAATAAAAATATATAAAGAAAAGCAGAAAATTGAAAACCTAGCCGGTTTATAATATAGGTGCATGTATGTATTTGTACTAATCGCCAATTAAACTTGGACGAACACAAATCACCATGAAGAATGTTCGTTTTGTCATGGCTAAAAATCTGACGTTCGCTGGATATTCGGGTAAAATAAAAAGAGTTCGTTTTTTAAAAACTAATAAAACACACTTGCGAAAAATATGGTCCTCCGGAAAGCAGTATTGGGAAGGTAGCAGCCGCCCTGAAGGCCAAATGGCCTCCGCTCTAAGGCTGGTCACAGTGGGGAGGAACTTAGGAGTAACATCACACACTCCAATACAATTTTGCTTATGTGGCACATATTTAATGAAGAGAGAGGTGTTTGTGGTAACTAGCTAAGTTACCGGAACATCACACACTCCAATAAACAATGAGTCTATAACCTAATAAATACATCGTTGCATGACACTACATAGATGTTCCTACCCACTATGGAGGTAGTAACATAGTCTAGGAAACTGTGAAGTTACTAGCTTATGTTCTTGCCCATTGTGACCAGCCTAATAAACAAGTCAATTAATAAGAAGACTCCTTACTCGAGTCCACTCCACTCCACAATCCAGATCGAAGCCATGGCCTTGGCTGACACAGCAGCACGAAGGCTCCTGCGCGGCGCAGGCGGCGGTGTGGCCAATGGAATCACCGCCGACGCCGTCGGCATGAGCTTCGGCGTCGACGGCTTGTGGCAGCTCATCGCGGGCCTGTTCGCGGGCGCGGCTCACCTGCTCGTCCTGCCGTTCGAGGTGCTCGGGCACTGGCTGGCCGCCGCGACACACCTGGTCGTCCTGCCTTTCAAGGCGCTCTGGCACGTGCTGCAGTCCGTCACCGCCGGTATCGGTTTCATCTTCGGCAGCCTCGTCGCGGCGCTCGGGAGCGCGGCACACGCTTTGGTTGTGCCTTTCGAGGCGCTCTGGCACTTGCTGCAGTCCGCCCCCGCAGCCATCAGTTTCGGCTTCCACGGTCTGGAGCAGCTCACACACGGCTGTATCGGCAGCCACGCCGCCGCGCTCGGGACCGCGGCCCACGCTCTGGCCGTGCCGTTTGAAGCGCTCTGGCAGTGGCTCCAGACCGCCGTCACAAGCATTGGTTCCGGCTTCGACGGTTTGTGGGAGCACATGCAGGGCATCTTCGCCAACCTCGCCGCCGCGCTCGCCGGCGCTGCCCACAACCTCGTCCTGCCGTTACAAGCCTTCTGGCAGTGGATCCAGAACACCGTCGCCGGTGGTTGGGACGGCTTTTGGCAGCGCTTCGTCACCACGGCGGCGAGCACCGCCCACGAGCTCGTCCCGGCCTTGGAGGCGTTCTGGCGATGGCTCAAGGACGCCGCCGCCGTCGCGCTCCCTGTCATGCTGGCCATCGCCGCGGTCGTTTGCGTCGCGGTCCTGCTCTGGTTCTGCTGGCCGCTCCTGTGCGTCGTCGTGTTCATGGCCGACGTGCTGGTGGCGCAAGCGCTCGTCTTCGTCCTTTGCATCTGCGGGCGCTGCTTGTTCATCGTCGCCATGGGGGTCGCGGGTGCGCTCGCCTACCTGCTCCCCATCTGCGGGCAGTACTGCACCGACGTTACCATGGCTGCCCCAGGCATCGCCGGCGTGCTGATATCACGCGTCGCGTTCAAGGCGGAACCGCGACTGTACTTCCAGATCCTCCGTCTGGCTGTCCCCCTCGTCGCCTCTGCTGTCTTCTCCACGAGCCCCCTCCCCTGGGCAGTCGGGCTGTCGGTCGTCGCCCTTTTCAGCCGGGGATTTTCAGGCGGCGAAGGGCTGATACCGAGGTGCCAAACCTTCTCGTCGACGTGGACTCCTGAGGAAGAAGATCAGATGTGGATTCACGAGGATGATCAGATGTGGACCGTTGAGGAAGATCAGCTATTATCATAGATAGAGTAAATTTTATCCGTCGAGGGACACCGTCGGACTAGTCTCCGCTCCACAGGTGTGTCTTGTACTAAGGGGGTGTTTGTTTCCAGGGACTTTTTTGTGTAGGGACTAAAAAAAGTCCCTCTTAGAGACTTTTTACCAAACGGGAGGGACTTTTTAGGGACTAAACTGGCATTTGGGACTAAATGAAGAAGACTCTTAAGAAGTGTCTTTTTTGAGACTTTTCCAACAATGCCCCTCCATGCATCCATTGGCCCGTCACCCCATGGTGTTGTTTGATTGCTATTTTTTTTTATATACTAGGGGCAACATGGTCATTTAATAACCTCTAGGAAGTGACTAGGGACTTTTTAGTCTCTGGAAACAAACAGGGAGGGACTTTTTAAGGACTAGGACTTTTTAGTTGGGAGTAGAAAAAGTCCTAGGACATATGAACCAAACAGGGCCTAAAACCTCCTTTCTCCATTTGCACTGGAGGACCAATGCATGCTCGATGTAATTTGTGCGTACTTTGTCTTGTTTGATTGCTTGATGCATTTCTAAATCAAATTTCCACGGATCATGTGCCAACGTATGTCATGATAATCTTTCGTTCAAATTCAGATTTTCTGTTCAGAAACGACAACATTGAAAGGTACGGAGCAACTTACAGGTTAAGCTAATAACGTAGTGCGATCGGTGCTCTGATCTGGACAGGTTTCAGAAAGGAATGAATCGTAGTACTGTACTACTTTTTTCGAACCATGAGCCATATCATATGGACGAGAGCAGTGCTATATGGACGACAAATATTTAGACGATTTGATGACGATGATTACATCCAGCAGCGGAATCTTGTCCAAAGCCGAACAACAACCGCTCGATTCTTTAGTCGTGCACAAATCGTCTAGAGTTTGTCGTGTATGGAGCAGTTCCGTATGGACGATCTACTAGCACGATAGAATAGCTTTGCATCTTTTGAGGATGACTACTACTTGGAAAATTTTGCTTTGCTCCATCGGCAATGAAATCGTACTCCCAATTCATGTTGTTCCTTTTTATTAGAAAATATTTCTTCATAAAATTACGAAAAGACTAACGCCCACACGTTTGGCAGTTTTGTAACTCGCCCACATGCATGGATGATCGTCCAGTCGAGTTTGCACGAATTTTGACAGGTAGATTTCGCGTGCCACGTAGGACGGGGTTGTTGTGTGGGCGTTGAAGAGTTCGCCCACACGCCCGCAGCACGCGGTTTGGCAGCTGCGCTGTGTGGGTAAACTAGTTTCTGCCCACACATCCAACATCTAGTCCACGCGCGTGTGGGCGAACTGATTTCGCCCACACGACACCCGTACGTTGTTGGATGGCAAATGCAGTACACGCACGTGGCAACTAGGTAAACACACATGGCAACTATGATTCGTTGTAAGATGACAACTACAGTTGCGCATACGTGGCAACCAGATAAACAAAGATGGCAACCGTGATTAATCATACATGGTAACTATGGTTGGACCACACGTGGCAACTAGGTAAACACACATGACAACTACTGTTTGACCATATGTGGCAAGTAGTTAATCACACACGGCAACTATGGTTTGATTACACGCGGCAACTGCCATAAATTAGACATGACAACTATAGTTAACCAAAACAAATAGAGTTGACATACTTTTACAAGTACATTTGCCATCCCCGGATAACTGCATCTGCCATCCCGGATGGCAACTAAATCGTCATCCCACGGGAGTACCTAACGTAGCTGCATCAGGATGTGTGGGCATTTTTGCTTCGTGCCACACACGCGGGATGGAGATGAGTAGTACTTTGTTGGGCATCTGGCACGAAATAGCTGCGCCCACACGTGTGGGCAATTCTAATATTCGCCCACATACAACCCACGTGAGCTGGCTCCTGCTTGCGCCGCACACGATGTGTGGGCGGATGGCTAGTATGCCACACATGTGGCGGTTATCCGCGTACAAAAATTATTGTTCAGTCTTCATACAAACTGTCATGTTTTCATTAAATGTGTTCCCTTCCAATAAACATACTCCCTCCATTTACTTATACAAGGCCACTATGAAATATACTTTTTCATCAATATAAGGCCATCAACAGTAATTGAGGAAAGAATTAATGATATTTCCTCGTAGGAGCAACATGTTTAATACTTGCATGCATGCAGTCATAATAACACTAGCTAGTTCCTTCACTCAGTTTTCTTACATGCATGTTACGTATTAATGATCCCAGTAAACGAAAAGAAAGTTGGCTTATGAATTATGCAGTAAAATTTACGTTGGTATATGTAATTTGAGTTTGTGGTCTTGTATACAAAAATGAAGGGAGTATGTTTCTTCGTACAAACTGTTCCTGAACGAAATCTGGGTACTAGTATGGAAGAAACGGACATTAATTTTTATTTTATTTGAACAAGCAGAGGCGCCTACGGTGCCATATATTCCAGCTTCAAACTCATCGAGGATACTACAACATCATGAAGATTGGAACCATGTAGCCTGCTGATCATAGGACTTGGAGTCCTGTATGAACTGAGCTACAACAGCCAAACCTGTTAATTATGCTAAGCATACAAGCCTGCTGAGCACAGATAAGGGCTAAAGTATTAAGATCTCTGGAGATATGGTACACTTTGGGGGACAGGGGAAGAGATGTTTAGACGAAACTAGCTAAACTGGACCTGATCTCCCAAGCCTAGGTCGAGCTCTGAGATCTCTAGAAGCTGCCGCTTTCGCAAGCATCAAGTTATGTGTGAGGAAGGAGATATCCTGTAGAGAAAGTTTCAAATAAACTTAATAGCTAGTCTCTAACCTACGAAGTATGACTTACTTTTCTTACATGAATCATATGGAGGACATAATCAGGGCTGGTCCTGACATTTCAGGGGCCCGGGGCGAAACAATAATCCAGGGCCCTTAGTATAAATGTTTAAGTAGTAACTAACATATGTAGATATAAAATTGTATCAAAGAAAACAATCAAGTCCATCTAAAGCAAGTGTGCATATCGAATAAAATGTTACATAATACCTTAAAAAAATTCTTCTAATGTTCCGAGATACAAAATCGCTAATGATAGTATCGATATCAGTTTCATCAAGCAATTCCTTCTCAATGCATAAAGTTGCCAAGCCATTTAACCTCTCTTGTGACATTGTAGATCTTAGGTAGTTCTTCAACAATTTCAACTTTGGGAAACTTCTCTCCGCTGATGCCACGGTCACGGGCATAGTAAATAAAATCCGATAGGCAATAGAAATATTGGGATAACAATCTGCTTCATTGACTGACTAAAAAATATCCACAGCAGACATTGGATTATCAGGCAAAAGTTGACTGCATAACGTCAACTCAGAAATCAGATCATTCAAATCAACATCAGATGAACCATCCGAAGAGAAAGAACTTGCAAATTTAGTGCAACTATCTTTAAGTTCAGGACGGTTCAATGACTTCAAGGTCGTTGAACTCATTAAAAATCCAAATATATTTTTGAATGATTGGAGTTCATGAAATCTTATTTCCATTGAAGTTATTGTCTTGTCAACCATAAATAGAAAATAATTAACTTCAAAATCCTTCTCAGCTTCCAAAATTGCTTCATCACTGTCATGTTCATCAAATTGTTTCCTCCTAAGCACGTCGTTTTACTGGCATTGATGGCTCTACACCCATTTCAGTTGCAATTTCTCTAGCAATAGTGAAACTAGAAAGAAACCCTTCTTTTCTATAAGTGTTAAAGTAATTCTTCACACCATCTATTTGCGTTAAGGCAACATCAGTGCACATGGATGGTGATTGCCACTTCCTGCTCACTGTATCTACAGCAAATAGAATGTCATGCCAAATGACCATACCAAGTATAAGCTCATAGCTGTCAAGCACTTCAAACAATTTTTTTCATCACTCCTATCTTTGGGTTATGTACCACTATCCCACTATCTTCACTTAACTCAAGCAAAACTGATCTTATCTCAAGAGATTGACATCTAATTGCTTTAACACTTTTGATCCTACTCTCCCAATGAGTATTGTTCAAAGATTTCACAGTTAAATCTTTCACGGCTAAAATTACTTTGAACTCCTAATGAGGGACCTTACCGGAGATTATATTCGTCAGATTCTTTATTGTGAGAGCAAGGGTGCTCAAGGTAATGCAATTTTCCCTACATTTATTTTGCAAAAATGAATGGTTTGTTGATCAGCGCCGACACCTGCGGCAGAATGGAATAGGCGCCGAAAATGCTGAATTTTATTTTGGAACTTTAGATAACAGAGTAATCGGAAGTCATCATGTCAACCCCATACATGACTTCTCAGTGGCTGACCCCTTTGCAAAAATTATGAGGTTTCGAAGCAGACTTAGAAGTGATAATATTAGTTTGAACCTCTCTGTTATCCATGTTCAGCGGATCAGCGCGAGAGTTTGCAGCTGATGAGCTGAATTTCATTTCTAATATTAGTTTGAACCTTGTAATCTTCGAATTTGAGCCATATAACTTTAGAATTTGAACCTTGTAATATTTCGAGCTTTCGTGGTACAATCGTTGAAATGGCATCTTATGAGACTCGTATATTGGTAGCACTATTTTGACCTTAATATGCAATGGTCTTAGATTTTATTACCCATTCTCGAATTTGTTTACCTTGTCGGTCTCACAGCACACAATCTGTATAGCTAACTCGACTGCGATCTTTGACATTATTGCACACAGTTGGTTTCTTCAACCGTGTGCCTTGTAGAGCGTAGAATTAATTATCGCACTCGAGTGTCCATCATCACCCTTATGTGTAACTTTGACCTCATCACCCACGGGTAAACTTATGACGGAAGTCATTCCACACACTTTGTTTTCACAAAGCTTTTTACCAATAAACGCCCACGATTTGTCCCTCTTCTAGCCGACGCTTGGCCAAACTAGCCGGGCGGGAAGTTTGCGCGGTAAACTGCGCGGTAGCGCGGGAACAGGCTCACCGACAATACATTTGGCACCTATTCGAGCCCACGCATGGTCAAACAAAACGCGTGCGATGCGTGTTATCAAGCATGCACTGGAGTCCTCCGCTATGAACACCGTGATAAGACGTGAAGATTACAGGCCGGTCGGCCCCCATTTATTACAGTGGCCATTTAACCCTTGTGTCTCTTCAACCTTTCGATTACGCCCCACCATTGCAACAAGCACACCCACCACGAAAAATTCTTAGATGGTATTCTGCGCGGCTCCAATGGCACTCTGAGCGGCTGCCGACGACGAGCAGCAGTTCACCATGCATGCCGTGGTGTACACCCACAGAAGGTTCACAAACCTCTTGGTGGTGTACACCAACAACCCGGTTTGGGTGGAGCACTCCATCCACATCATGGAGTTGGTGATTGCCGAGGAAAAGTACAAGGTGGTCGTGTTCGACCTCGAGTACACCCGCGCTCGTGCCGGGTCTCGTCCCAAGGTCGCCGTCGCCCAGATGTGCGTGCGCCATCACGTCCTCGTCTACCACTACTGCCTAGCCACAAGGCCTTGCGAGCGTTTCGCCAGGTTTGTCAACAGCTCCCACTACATGTTCGCTACGGTGGACATCACTAATGATGTAAAGGCGCTCAAGAATTCGGGCATCGCCTACCAGAATCTTGTCAACATCCAGGGCCAATACAAGATCTGGGGCAGCAAGGAGCATGAGAAGAACTCACTGGTTCACCCTGCCGAGGCCATCATCGACCCCTACTACAGAGACATGATGGATTCCTGCAACAAGCACAAGCATGCATGGCACTCGGCCTGGATGAAGAAACTCGACAAAGCTCATGTCGTGTACGCGGCCAAGGAGGCGTATACAAGCTACGACATGTACAGGCGGATCGTTGACATGAGGAAGTGCCTCCTTCCCCAAAACGGCCAGGGATCCAGCCGGAAGCAGAGCAATAGCAAGCATCGTCGCAACAATAAGTAGATGATTAGATCCTCGTTTCTCCTAGTTTAGTATGCATGTAATTGCTTACTTTGGTTTATAGAAATGTTATGTGTGTAGTCACTTGTGTAATTGTATGCTTAATTTGGTTTTGCAATGCTGTGTTTTTAAGTATATATGTTGATACTCTGTAGACAGAGCAAATCACATGGCACACAGACTAAACAATGGAACCCGTCATTGATGATTTCATCAATCACTGACAATTGTATACCAGCAATCGTTTGCTCACAACACACACGGCTTATTAACAGGAATCGTTTATGTTGTTATAGGTCTTCCCACACGTTTCTGAGGACCCGTTTACCATGTATCACACACATCTTGTTAAGTTTAACCATTTCTGTTCTCTTGGCTCAACGCAAACAGTTCATCCTAGTGAGTTGTATGCCATATATCTTGATCTGCCTGACCGTTTCTTTTGTGTTGCCTAATCACAAACAGTTCATCTGGGTGAATTGTATGTTGTATATCGCACACACCTTCATCTGGCTGTCCGTTTCTTTTGTTCCTCCTTATTGCAAACAGTTAAATGAACTAAACTGTATGCCCTGCATCGCACACGCAACTAAAATCTGAACCGTATTTGATGCATCCGTCATCACAAACGTTTTGCACCTTTTTGACGTTTTTTACACCATCGTTTGCGATTATTGCATCGCACACAGTTTCATCGAAGGGTCTCTGATCGTAGTGTCGCGTTAGCAGCATCCTGCAGTAGTGACACATGCCATACGTGTGTATACGGTTTGTAGATAGTGCCTGCCCGATTAATTATGTTTTACTAAGATATATCAGTTTTCCCCAAATGAGAAGGAGCATGGTCGATTGGCGTCACAATCGTACCCATTGTGTGCTGATGGCCAAAACAGTAACCTCGAGAATGAAAAAAATCTTCCAGAGATCACATACTAACGCACTCAGATGATGCATCATCTCAGAAAAGTAAAACCTTGGCATCCATGACATACATGGCAGTAGTAGCATAGGGTTCCCCAGAGGGAATTGTATCTTTTGTGAAGTGTTCTCCTTATGTTTGGTTTAGCATGAGGAAGGAAAAGTGCAAGTGTTGCAATGTTCTTGTTGTGCATTATGAAGTATGAAAGCCTTTTAGTTCCATGTGTCCATACGGAAACAAATTCTGTAACAATAGCACATGGAACATGGTTGGTGAAATGCTCGCAACAATCAACAGATGCACCCTGCAAAAATGATTGCAAGCAATGGGGCTGCCCGCCGAAGAGTACTAAGAGTTGCGCCAGGTAGTGCGGCAGCCTGCATAAGCCTGCCACAAACCTACTAATCACCACAGTGTCTCTTAAAATTGCAGTTCATCATAGTAAAACATATTTATAGTTGCCAAAAATGTTTATAGTTTCCAATGATAAATCAAACGATCTTCGGGTTGGGGGTAGGAGAATGGAGGCAGATGCGGTCGATAAGATGCATCTCCCTGGGTGTAATTTCTAGGAGGGTCAACGCGGAGGAGGTGGCAATGAGGATGTGTTCCCTGATTGATGAGTAATACAATATTCTTTCACAAAAAAGTTCATGTCATGCGAGTTTTTTTTTCTATTTCTAGTCCCACGTGAGGTAGGCTTCGGTGGCAATACTTAATTAGATAAGTGCTGTGAAAATAGAATATAAACACCAAAAATCTTCCAAAAAGAAAGTGAAACGTCAAAATATGCAAACTACCTAATAATCGCCTGGATTGGCAAAGCATGGAGATAGGAGGGGAAGATGTCGTATGAGATGGAAATTAACAGAGCTATTGTTATTAAACTGCCAACATTACTCCAATGAATTTTCTTTTAGGATATTGTTTGAATTGTCATGTTGAATATATAGGACCGAAAGTGAACTTGCAAGGGGTAGGTAAAGAATGGGACGGAGCTGCCTATCTCAGTACAAAATGGAGGACATTCATTTATAGCCTCCATACCTATAAGATTTGTGCACCCTCATAAGACGAGAACACACACTCATTACAGAAAGTATGGTTGGTAAAGTGTTTGAATTCTTATTAACTCGGTTGTACTATTGACCAAAGATAAGAACATGCGGTCCATCACCGGCTATATATGCAAACGACCTCCATGCATCCCGCTCTCTTGTAAGCAGAACAATGCGATCGAGGGATTGTGTCAGAAAACGTGAGTGAATATAGAGAAAAAACATAACTCAGAGCTACTTTAGATCGCTATGAAGTTGCATTACCAAGGTATATATCATAAGGCATAGAAATGGTAGTATTGTGAAGCAGGGCCGGACTGGGAAACTAATTGACGTTGTGCCAAACTCTAAAACGCGGCCCTATATCACGGATCCTTACAGATCCTTGAGTGATGGCCAACAGACGTACTCCCTCCGTTCCAAAATATAAGACGTTTTTTGACTTTAGGGTAGTGTTAAAAAACATCTTACATTATGGGACGAAGGGAGTAGAAGACTTGAACTCGGAGTGCTTGTGCCCCGGCCGGCCTCCTGGGTGAGGGATCGACATTTGCTATAGCGCTTTAATACTGGACAAGGAAGAAACTCTACAGAACAGAGAAAAGACGCACCACATTGAACTGGGTTGGGAGTATAACCAGATTTTTTTGCCCACAACATATGGTTCTTCACAAAAGATTGTCCACATTATATACTTGTCAAGCAAGCCTTAAAAGTGTACTAGTATTACTAGCTATTAGAAAAATTGCCCGTGCATTACAAGAGGAGGATGCAAGGCACGACACATACGAATTAGGCTTGGAGCACATATGCCCGTGAGTTGCCTCAAAAGAAAAAATTAATGTTGTTAGATGTGACTCATTTCACAAAACATGGTCCACGTGTCAGTGCACGCCACTTCTTCTGTCCAACTATGACAAATGCCAGGAATAAGGATAGCCTCATTCCCAGCGACAGTGTGAAAGCTACACCCTCCAATCTATTACTATCATACTGCTGACCTAAACCTACAGATCCTCCTCCTGGTAGGACAAGCATCAAGCACAAGAAAAATGGTGGGAAAGTACTGTCATTCTAATGGCTGACTGGGACAATGGCTTAATCTACAAATGCAGCAGAAACTTAGACCCTGTTCGGCAACCCTCCACTCCTCAACTAGAGAGCGAAGCGCCGTTCTAGCCGCTCCCCAAATTATAACTGCATGCCACTCCGCTCCGGGGCGGGGTTGTAGAGCGGAGGGAGTCCGAACAGGCCCTTGGAGTAGCGTATCATGGAAAATTTTGCTCTTCTTCCATGAAGATGCATTAGTGCATCCTTTTAGTTTGCTATTTTACTTTTGACGTTTCGTATTACCTAAAATGGACGGTATATAAGCATGTCTCAGGACCCTGCACGTACTCTGGCTGCATTCCCGTTCGTCCCACATTTGTTCTCTTTTTTTTCTTTCGCCGTCTACGTGCCAAAACTCTGGTCAAGGTGGGCACTACGATGGCCAATATTTGTGTTTAGTTGTCATTCTTTGTGTAGATCGTAAGCATGCAGATATGAATATTGATTTACCACAGCAGTTACAATGATATGCGTTAATATTCATGTAAGTCACATGAGATTACTTATGTCCTGTATTTAGTAAAAAATTGATTGCATAATTCATGTTTTCCAATATTTATTAAGTATTGTGTCCATTGGATTTTTTAATTTTAAATAAATTATGAAAAAAATTGTTCAATTATCTACCATCATGTTTATAGACTAAGAATTCCCGCAGCAA
This sequence comes from Triticum aestivum, assembly GCF_018294505.1. Taxonomy (NCBI): domain Eukaryota; kingdom Viridiplantae; phylum Streptophyta; class Magnoliopsida; order Poales; family Poaceae; genus Triticum; species Triticum aestivum. Next base: position 655,955,457 of record NC_057807.1, read on the forward strand.
CACACGGGGTATCATCTAGTTAATTTAAGAGTTAACAACAACTGAACAATGACAACAAGGGCTCTATTTGGGAATTAGTAAGTACTCCTTTGTTCACAAATATAAGATTTTTTGACATTTTAACATGGACTACTTGCCCTAAAAAAACATGGACTACATACATACTGGAATCAGTGAACACATTTGTCTATATACATTTAATTCAAAAAGACATGTTGCCCTTGTGGACGGAGGGAGTACTACTTGACTGAACAACTAATAAGGAAAGCAAAGTTTCGCATGACATTATGAAATTTTCTTTTCGCGTGGATATACATCAAGCTGAATTATCACACCAATCATTCGACCAGCACAGTGTCGGGTGGAGATGAAGCTGAAGATGACCATGTCCTTGACGGCGCCCTCGAGCACGGAGTACCGCCTCATCACCGCCTCTGTCAGCATCCTTCCTGCACCTGGGCTGAAGAAGGCCTCCGTGGCGCCAGAGCGGCCCAAGAGAGAGAGAAGGCCCTGCCACAGGTTCACTGGGCCTCAATGGGTTTCCTACATGTTCGGCCCAGTAGAACCCACCAGCGACTGATAAAGCAAGTGTAGCGTGAGGGAAAGGGGCATCCTGGCTTGGATCAGAACAGATCGGCGGCGGCCTAGCGTGTAGCTCCTGTCCTGTGCTTCTTCCCCTTCCTCGATTTCCCCTTGTAATCGCCACTGTACTCGAATCTGCCATTGATCCATTGAGAGAGTAGTAGTGGGTACCTAACACGTGGTATCAGTCGCCATCCCACCCCTCTTCCCCGCGCTGGAGACGCGCAAGCAGACGGCCGATCGTCAACGACTCCTCGCCGCCATGGATCCGGCGCTCAAGTCCTACCTCGACAAGATGGTCGAGAACTTGACCAAGGCGAGCGACGGCACCCATGGCGACATCAAGCAGCTCGCGGGACGCATCGACACCCAGGCGGAGCAAGTCGAGGAGCTCTCCGTCTGGAAGCCCGATCTGGAGGGCCGTATCACCAAGCTTCAGGAAGCAGTCGGGGCGCTGCAAGGCAAGCGCGCACCAACGGCAACAGCACCCATGGGTGGATAGCGAGCGGTGGATCTACCCGATCTAGCGCCTGGCGACGAGATCCATGGGCCCGATGGCCACGGCGGTTCCCATCAGCACCGGAGCGGGGCGCCGGCGGGCGGCATCCCGTCGACGGCCTCTCCAACCAGTGGTACGCCGCACTTCTTACCTCAAGCACATCCGCTTGATTCCGCGCTAGGCCCTTGCCTGCCCCAGGGTCAGTTCGTGGCGGAGCTGGGTCAGACAACCCCGTCAGTCTCGTTTCCCCAGTTCTCTGGCGAGAATCCTAAAATTTGGCGCACTATGTGCGAGCAGTACTTCACTATGTTTCAAGTCCATCCATCATATTTCATTCCCATGTCTACCCTGCATTTCACTGGCCCCGCGGCGATTCGGTTGTAATCGGTCCAGCCGAAGATTGGTGCGCTCGACTGGGACGCGTTTTGCAACCTGCTCTGCTCTCGTTTTGGGCGAGACCGACATCAATTGTTGATTAGGCAATTTTATGCCCTTTGCCAGACTAGTTCCGTCTTAGATTACATTGAACAATTTGAGAACTTAATGAATCACCTTATTTCCTATTCTGATGCTGTACATCCCCTGTATTTTCTGATGAGGTTCGTGGAGGGCCTGCGGACAGACATCCGCGCTGTGGTGATGGTCCAGCGTCCCAAGGATCTTGATACAGCTTGTGCACTGGCTGTCCTACAGGAGGAAGTGGCTGAGGGACACAAGGGACCGTGGTACAGCCAGCCTGAAGGCTCTGGGTTGCCTGGCCACGCACGGCAGTCGACACCACTGACGTTACCACCACCACCAGTGTGCGCACCAGCTGCGCATCCAGCAGCGGAAGATCGTCGGGGAACGGATGCAGCTCGGGCCAACAGTGATACGTCCAAGCTCACTGCCCTTCGTAACTTTCACCGTGCCAAGGGGCTCTGTTTCAAGTGTGGAGAGCGGTGGGGGCATGATCATGTGTGCCCCCCAACTGTCAAGCTTCACGTAATTGAGGAGATGCTCAGTTTGTTCATCCTGGAGGCATCTAACGAACAGCCAGCTCTGCAACTAGCAGCTCAGGATCAGGGCAATGTTCAGGAGCAGGTTTGGCAGTTATCCTTGCAAGCGGTATCAGGTACAGACGCACCCACATGCCTCCAGCTGCACGGATAGCTTCAGGGACAGGAAGTGTTGATGCTAGTCGACTCGGGCAGTTCATCATCGTTCATGTCTCAGCGGTTGTAGTCCAAGCTGAGGGGAGTTCAGGATATGCCGCGTCCAGTGAAAGTTGCAGTAGCAAATGGATCTGAGTTATGGTGCAGCCAAGAAGTATTGGGGTGCTCTTGGTACTCACAAGGCAATGTGTTCACCACCAGTTTCAGATTGCTGCTGCTGGGTTGTTACGATGTCATTTTGGGCATGGATTGGCTGGAATATCACAGTCCTATGCTTATTGACTGGCCAAGGCGTCACATGCAAATCGAGCATGAAGGTTTTACAGTCATTCTGCAAGGAATGACCTCTTCGGTCAGCAAGTGTGATACATTGAACCACATTCAGCTTGCGGTCATGGAAAAGCAATCAGCAGTCACCTATGCAGTCCACCTCTGCTATGCCCAGGACTCAGAGGGTGTCACTGACATAACATGCACCGAGTTGCCACCCGAAATCACCAAAGTACTGCTGGAATATGAGGATGTGTTCATGGAACCTGTCGGACTGCCACCCAAGCGTGATTGCGATCACCACATACCTCTGATGCAGGGTGCGCAACCTGTTAACATACGGGCATATCGTCTGAAACCGGAGCTAAAAACAAAGATGGAGCATCATATCGCGGAAATGCTCAAAGCAGGCATTATTCAGAAAAGCAGCAGTCCTTTTTCCTCTCCGATCATCCTAGTGAAAAAGAAGGACGGAACTTGGCGAATTTGCATGGACTACAGAAGATTAAATGCCATGACCATCATCGGCAAGTACCCAGTGCCAGTTATAGAGGATATCTTGGATGAGCTAGCGGGCGCTAGCTGGTTCTCTACTTTGGACCTTCGGTCGGGGTACCACCAGATTCGTCTGGCCGAGGGCGAAGAGTTCAAGACGGCTTTTCAAACACACTTTGGCCATTTTGAGTACAAAGTGGTTCCATTTGGCCTGGGAGGCACGCGTGCAACTTTCTTGGGGGGCTGAATGTCACTCTGAAACCAGTCAATCGTGTGTGCGCTATGTCGTTCTTCGACGACATTCTTATCTTCAGCCGCACCTACGCGGTACACATTCAGCACTTGCGACAGGTCCTGTCACTCCTCAGAAAAGATCAGTGGTATGTCAAGAGATCTAAGTGTGTGTTCACGCAGCGGGAGGTCAGTTATCTGGGGCACACCATCTCGTGCAAAGGAGTGGCAACCGATCAGAGCAAAGTACATCAAGTGGTGGACTGGCCAGTTCCAGTCTGTGTCAAGGATGTCCGAGCATTCCTTGGTCTGGCGGGGTACTATAGGCGTTTTGTTCGTCAATTTGGCATGATTGCACGGCCGCTGACGAACCTTCTACGCAAGCATATTCAGTTCCAATGGACAGAGGCAACCCAAACTGCATTTGAAGCTCTCAAGAATGCACCGACTTCAGCTCCTACGCTGGCCCTACCAGATTTCAATAAACCCTTCATGATTGAAACAGATGCCTGCGAGTATGGGGTGGGCGCAGTTCTCCAACAGGATGGCCACTCAATTGCATACCTAAGTAAGGCGTTAGGGACGAGAACCAAAGGCCTGTCTATGTATGAGAAAGAGTATTTAGCAATTGTGTTGGCTGTTGAACAGTGGCGACCCTACCTGCAGTTCGGGGAGTTTGTGATCAAAACCGACCAACGCAGCTTGGTGCACCTGGAAGAACAACGTTTACACACTCCCTGGCAACAAAAAGCTTTCACCAAACTCTTGGGGGTTGCAGTACCGTATCTGTTATCGCAATGGATCAGAGAACAGTGCCGCCGATGCACTTTCCAGACGACCACTATCCTCTATTGAGCAGATTCAGGCCATATCAGTTTGCCAGCCTGCAAGAGATAGTTAAAGGCTATGATGCCGATCCCAAAACACAGTAGCTGATCACACGACTGGCAGTGGCGCCCGTGGAAGACAGCCATTTCACTCTCAAGAAGGGCATTGTACGCTTCAAAGGGCGTGTCTGGCTGGGCAATAACAAACACCTGCAGCAACAGATCATGCATGCCTTGCATGACAGTGTTGTCGGCGGCCACTCGGAATTCCCAGCTACCTACAGGAGAATCAAGCACTTGTTCGCATGGCCAGGTATGAAACAACACATTAAAGAGCATGTCCAATGTTGTCGGGTTTGCCAACAGGCCAAACCGGACCGAGCTCAATACCCAGGGCTGCTCCATCTGTTGCCAGTTGCCAAGCGCTGTTGGGATTTGGTCTTCATGGATTTCATTGGGGGACTACCTCCTTCTCGGCAGTACAACTGCATATTGGTGGTAGTGGACACTTCCTCCAAGTTTACTCATTTCCTCCCTGTTAAGCACCCCTACACAGCGCAGACAATTGCCCAGCTCTACATCGACCAGGTATACAGACTACACGGCATGCCCGAAGCTATTATATCTGACAGAGATGCTGTGTTCAGAAGCAAAGTGTGGCAAGAGCTTTTCAAGCTACAAGGTGTGGAACTGAAAATGAGCTCATCGCACCACCCTCGGACGGACGGGCAGACCGAGCGGGTCAACCAATGCCTCAAAACTTACCTGCGTTGCTTCGTCCACAGTTCTCCCAACAACTGGAGTAGGTGGTTGGCTTTGGCTGAGTTCTGGTATAACTCGACATATCACTCCACTCTCAACAAGACACCGTTCGAAGTAGTGTATGGCCAGGAGCCACGGCATCTTGGACTGGTACTTGAACAAGCAACACCGGTTCCTGAGCTTAACGAGTGGTTAGAGGAGAGGCAACAAATGCAAGATATCTTGAGGCAGCACTTACTGCGGGCCAAACAGGTCATGAAGCAACAGGCCGACAAAAAAAGGACCCCTAGAGAGTTCTAGGTGGGTGACCAGGTGTTTCTCAAGTTGCAGCCATACATTCAGACGTCGGTGGCACGCCGGGCCAATCACAAGCTGAGTTTCATGTTCTTCAGGCCTTATACATTGCTCCGCCGAGTGAATGAAGTTACATACGAGCTGAAGCTGCCTGAGGGGTCATCGATCTTTCCAGTCTTCCATGTCTCACAATTGCGCAAGGCGCTGACCCCAGGTGCGAGTGCCTCCTCTGCCCTTCCATCCATTACTGATGTGGCTAATGTTCCAGTGGAGATATTGGACACAAGATGGCGCCACGGCTCAAACAAAATGCGAGAGCAGGGGCTCGTTCGCTGGCAAGATCCCAAGGCTACTCCAGACACCTGGGAAGACGTTGAAGATCTTCGCAGGCGTTTTCCCTCTGCTCCGACTTGGGGACAAGTCGTGTCTGAAGAAAGGGGGGGTGTCAGCAGCCTTCCTGCACCTGGGCTGAAGAAGGCCTCCGTGGCGCCAGAGCGGCCCAAGAGAGAGAGAAGGCCCTGCCACAGGTTCACTGGGCCTCAATGGGTTTCCTACATGTTCGGCCCAGTAGAACCCACCAGTGACTAATAAAGCAAGTGTAGCGTGAGGGAAAGGGGCATCCTGGCTTGGATCAGAACAGATCGGCGGCGGCCTAGCGTGTAGCTCCTGTCCTGTGCTTCTTCCCCTTCCTTGATTTCCCCTTGTAATCGCCACTATACTCGAATCTGCCATTGATCCATTGAGAGAGTAGTAGTGGGTACCTAACAGCCTCCCGCCGAAACCCGGCCTTCTCCAGCACCCGCTGCGACACCACGTTCGCCACGTCCACCAACGCCTCCACGCGCTGCAGCCCCTCCACCTCGCTGAACACCGCGGCCACCGCCCTGCACACGGCCGCCGCGGCCACGCCCTTCCCCCAGTGCTCGCGCGCCAGCACGTACCCGAGCTCCGTGCGGCGGGCGTCGTCCGTCGGCGACACGGAGATCGCGCCGACGGGGCGGTCGTCGCCGGCGAGGCAGATGGCGCAGAACTAGGGATGCGGCAGCACGGCGTCCCGGATGAAGGCGAGCAGGGGCTCCGTGGACTCGTAGGGCTCCCAGCGGCAGGGGGCGGCCACCTGCGGGTCCGACGCCCACGCCATCATGGCGTCCACGTCGTGGAGGCCGAACCGCCGGAGCGTCACCTAGGGATGTCAACCGGGTCCCGTTTAATCCTGTTTAAAGTCCATTTATGATATAATGGTTCAAAAAGATATTTTTTTTGTTTGGGGAAAATGAACTATCAACCTAGCAAAAACTAACTAAACGGGATTGCGGACGTCATTTATTTGCCACTTACATCCCTAGCGTCACCTTCACGGCCGGTTTCTTTGTGGACTGCGCTTCTTGGCCGGCCACCTGCTCCATTTGCTGTGTGCTGCTGCTGATCGAGAAGGGGGTCTTGGCCTCTTGGGGATTGGTAGGTCTGGTGGTAAGCTCAGCGGTGCAGCAGGTGGGCTGTGTTTATAGATGGAAGTGGAACCAGAGTACCAGCCAGAGCAAGCGCCTGCTCTGTTTGACCACATCACGGTCACACACTCACACTAATTGTGGCTTAGGAATCTTGATCGCCAAGTAAGCTTACCGTGAGCTCACGATGGTGAGACGGTTTGTTCGTATGTTTCTTTCAAGTACTCCTTCTATTCGAAAATACTTGTCATCAAAATGAATGTATGTAGAACTAAAATACATCTAGATACATCTATTTCAATGACAACATTTTCGGACGAAAAGAGTACAAATTTCAGACAAATTAGAGACAAGAAAAGGACAGACAAGTGTCAAGGATGATGGATGGATGGGGAAAGAAGGATGAAGAAGATGGGGCGGCTACGTTGAAGTCAACGGTGTCAACGGTCAACATGACCGTGACATGCTAACAATCAAACAAAAAATCAGCAAAGATTGAAAGCAACATATCTAGAGAGCTGGGGTCACAGGGATGTAATTCTTTTGATAAATGACGCTCTTCATTGACTCGGTCGGCGCATCTTATTGTACCGTTGTACGTGGAGCGCATGTGCATGAACGAGTTTGGTGATCTTCATATATGGATGCCCGCCGGTCCATATCTAAGTATATCTCCAGGTATACACCATACAATCCATTCGACGACTTATACATATGTGTAATTAACGAACCATGTGTGTATGTTTAGCAATAAGCACGCATACAATACACATATTGTGGGTGTAAGTACGTAAGCATGCACACTGCACATATGGTGCACGTCTATACACGCCCGTCATACGTACCGTCAGCGTTCTGAGATTGGGGGTACCCAGATCTGCCTGCATGCAGCCCACGACATGGCTCCCTCGACGACCTGATACGGCCCAGCGGCAAGGCCTCCAAGACAAGACCCTCGCGAGGTCCCCCGGCCTCGCGAGGAGAACGACATCAAGACCTCCCGTGGGGCAGCTCTCTGAGCCTGCCTCCCGAGGAGCAGAGATTCCTATGCAGGCACCCAGCCTCATGAGGCTGCAATGACGTGAGCCATGACGACCAAGGTCAGGCAGGCGCCAGTGAGCACAGAGGAGGCAGTTTCCCTTTCGGTGCTAAGGGAGCAAGGACAGGCGTAGTTTCCTGAGGAAGGCCCCAAAGCTTTCCATTCCTGTGCAACAAGACCAAAACCACGAGCTCGGCAGGACGGATGTGATCGTCGGGCCCACCTCCGCGTCATGACCAGAAGCTTTGCAGGCGAAGATCACCTTTTGTCAGGATTAGATGTACTTCCTGTCCCCTTTCAAATTGGCCGTTGTGGGATCCCTTCCCGCCTAAGTTCAGAGGGAAGAGGACCAAGTCAACTATAAGTATAGGCCTGCCACCACCGTAGAAGGGATCCGAGCTCTCCGACCCTGACCACTTGAGCCTTCGTGAGGTCATTCAAACAATGTACTAGTTCATCCTCAGCCTCCACGTGAGGCCAATCCATCACAAAGCAGGAGTAGGGTATTACACCGCAAGGTGGCCTGAACCTGGGTAAAACTGCCGTGTTCATCTTCTTCCCCGCTTACGCGAATTCGACGTAGCTAGGCCGTGGGGTGGTGAGCTTGAGACTTGAGCTGGTTGAGATCTTCGCACACGCCCCAGAGTTCGAACCGTCTTGGGTCTGCAGAGCCCTGAATCCGACACGTACAAGGACAAATCACAATGTATCTAGGGCTGCAAGAAAAGCTCGAGGCTCGTGAGCCATTCGAGATTGACTTGTATTTTGGCTCGACTCGAAATCGACTCGAAAAAAATGAGCCAAGTATGAACACTTTATGTAACCCGATTAAGAAACAACTTGATCTTGAGCAAACACTCGCTCGCTGTACACTAAAAGGAAGTGGGATAATTTATTTCCTTATAGATAATTAAAAATATATATCACCATATATGTTGTGTACGATTTTTCTCCATTTTACCTACTACCAAACATACAAGGTTAATTAAGTACGAAGAAAATGTTAGCCCCAATATGATATGTGGTCAGCCATATGTTAAATATCATGTTATTGTGGCCAAAGTTTGAGAGTGGACGTACCTTCGTTTTCTTCTCTTCCTAGTTCATCCACGATCTCTTGCTATTAAGTACTAATCTTCAGTTAACAGATAATAAGTTGATTCATATAATGACTTCTTATGTTGTGTTATGGCCTATCTTGTTTGAAAAATTGTCTTAGATTGTTAAAAAAATCATCTAATTTAGCTCAAAACTTGCTCAAGATTGATTCGAGATCGTTACAAGCTGAGCACGAGCCACTTTCTGCAACTCGACCTTGAGCTTCGCTTGGTTTGAGCTCGCTTGAATTTTAGTATAAGCTGAGTGGAGCCTAATCCAACTCGCTTGAACTCGACTCGTTTGCAGCCCTAAATGTATCCAATCACCTTTTGTCCTTGTCGACCCTCTCGTCGTACACACACACTTTTCCTTTCCTTCGGCAATTCCTTCCTTTAGAAATTTATTTCATCTTTGTTCCTTCTAATTCATTTGCTTTCACAATCTCTTCCTTGTTTCTTGTTTATTTGCTTTTATGATATTGTTTTAACTGTCATGTTGAATATTGCCATCCTTTGCCCATGCGTGGTGCATGTGTGGGCCCTCTTGGGGTGCTGCCCCCTCACTCCATCGACCACGTTTGGGACACGATTACACCGGTTGGCCTCAACATCAACATTTGGCGCACCATCGCCCTCGCCATCCTCTGGAAGTTGTGGGACTCCAGGAACGCTCAGGTCTTCCGCAACGAGCTACACTCACCCTGAGACACTCTTCATAACATCATCTCTGACTTTACGCTTTGGGCCTTTTGATTTAAGGACCCCGCTAGTAGGGAGGCTGCCGTGTCTTAGCGCCTGTACCTATCCTCTCGCTTTAACCCATGATGTAACCTGCCCCATGGGCCTGTTGAGTAATATATTCAAGTGGGACCCTCCCCCCTTGGGGGGATTGATCAGAAAAGTGAATTCTCAAGGGGCAGGTAAAGAACTCATTTTCCTTCAATATAGGATGCGGCTGCCTATCACTAGTAGAAAAGGGGGCAATGGTCCAGGCCAGGTCAGCCCATTAGTCCCAGTTTAATCCAGAACCGGGACCAATGGGGGCATTGGACCCGGTTCGTGAGCCCCGTGGGCCGGCCGGGCCACGTGGGCCATTGGTCCCGGTTCGACTGGACCTATTGGTCCCGGTTGGTGGGACGAACCGGGACCAATGGGCCTCGCTCCTGGCCCACCACCATTGGTCCCGGTTGGTGGCTTGAACCGGGACCAAAGGCTGCCCTTTAGTCCCGGTTCTTGCCACGAACCGGGACCAATTAGTTGCCTATATATACCCCTCGCCCGCGAGCAGAGCACTCCCACTGCTCTGTTTTTCGTGGCCGGCGAGGGGAGAGCTTTGTGGTGCTCTAGCTCACCTCCTATGCACACGAGGTGTTCGATGGAATGCCCGAGCCACACTACTTAAGCTTTCTCCTCTCCAAGCTCGACCTCCAAGCTCCATTTTCCTCAATATTTGTCTAGGTTTAGCGGTCCGTCACGTCCCGTCCCCGTCTTCACCGCCGTCGATCGCCCGCGCCGATCTCGTCGCCGGCACCACCGTGGTGAGCCTCTTGTTCTTATCTTCTTTCTGAAAGGAAAAAAATTCTTACTTGTATGTTTATATAGATACTTGTATAATTTTCTTACTTTTATTATTGCATCTTATATAGTGCGATGGTTTTGGTATCCGCCCCCGTCGGCCCTCGTCCTGTCTATGATTCGGATGTGGTATATATTATCTTTTCATAACTATTGGTTCATTTATTGTTTATGACAATTATGCCGACCAACGTGACATAGATTTTATTTATCTAGGAGGTTGTTGAACCGGAAATTCCAACCGACCCTATTGTCGAGAGGTTAAATTTAGTTGAAGAAGAAAACAATTTTTGAAGGAAAAAATTAGAAAAATTGAGGAGGAGAAGATGATATTGGAGTTGCATGTTGCGGATGTCGTCGATGATCACAAGATCAAGATGGATGCAATGCGCTTGAAGATTAGAAAGATTAGAAAATATGCCATTCATACCGAGGCTTGGTATCATTATGCCGTTGGATCAGTTGTTACATTGGTTGCGATTATGATCGCATTTGTTTTCGCATTGAAATGTTTTACATAGTTTCAATGTATGGTTTAATTAATTTAGATGCTCTGCAGAGCTTTATGTTGTTAGATGAGAACTATGTATGTACTTTGGTTTTAATGTGATGATGAACTTCTATTAATTTGGTCACTTAATTATCTATTCATGATGTTCTGTAATGATTTTTGACACACTTAATTATATATAATGCACGCAGATGAACCGGCAATGGATGTACGGTTCAAGACACACCTCCGAGTACATTAAGGGCGTGCATGATTTTCTCGAAGTGGCTGAGGCAAACAAGCAGAATGGTTTTATGTGTTGTCCATGCCCTATATGTGGGAATATGAAGTCTTACTCTGACCGGAAAATCCTTCACACCCACCTGCTTTACAAGGGTTTCATGCCACACTATAATGTTTGGACGAGGCACGGAGAAATAGGGGTTATGATGGAAGACGACGAAGAAGAAGAGTACGATGACAACTATGTGCCCCCTGAATACGATGATGCTACTGAACATCAAGTGGAACCAGACGATGTGCACAATGATGCTATAATGGGCGAAGCTGCTGAAGATCAAGAGGAACCAGACAATGTGCCCGATGATGATGATCTCCGCTGGGTCATTGTCGATGCAAGGACGCAATGCGAAAGTCAAAAGGAGAAGCTGAAGTTCGATCGCATGTTAGAGGACCACAAAAAAGGGTTGTACCCCAATTGCGAAGATGGCAACACAAAGCTCGGTACCGTACTGGAATTACTACAGTGGAAGGCAGAGAATGTTGTGCCTGACAAAGGATTTGAGAAGCTACTGAAAATATTGAAGAAGAAGCTTCCAAAGGATAACGAATTGCTCGACAGTACATACGTAGCAAAGAAGGTCGTATGCCCTCTAGGATTGGAGGTGCAGAAGATACATGCATGCCCCAATGACTGCATCCTCTACCGCGGTGCGTACAAGGATCTGAACACATGCCCGATATGCGGTGCATTATGGTATAAGATCAGACGAGATTACCCTGGTGATGTTGACGGCGAGCCCCCCAGGAAGAGGGTTCCTACGAAGGTGATGTGGTATGCTCCTATAATACCACGGTTGAAACGTCTGTTCAAAAACAGAGAGCATGCCAAGTTGATGCAATGGCACAGTGAGGACCGTAAGAAAGGCGGGAAGTTGAGAGCACCCGCTGACGGGTCGCAGTGGAGAAAAATCGAGAGAAAGTACTGGGATGAGTTTGCAAGTGACCCAAGGAACGTATGGTTTGCTTTAAGCGCGGATGGCATTAATCCTCTCGGGGAGCAGAGCAGCAATCACAGCACCTGGCCCGTGACTCTATGTATGTATAACCTTCCTCCTTGGATGTGCATGAAGTGGAAGTTCATTATAATGCCAGTTCTCATCCAAGGCCCTCATTATGATGCCAGTTCTCATCCAAGGCCCTAAGCAACCCGGCAACGACATTGATGTGTATCTAAGGCCATTAGTTGAAGAACTTTTACAGCTGTGGAATGGAAACGGTGTACGTACGTGGGATGATCACAAACAGGAGGAATTTCACCTAAAGGCGTTGCTGTTCGTGACCATCAACGATTGGCCCGCTCTCAGTAACCTTTCAGGACAGACAAACAAGGGATACCACGCATGCACGCACTGTTTACTTGACACCGATAGTATATACCTAGGAAGCTACAGGAAGAATGTGTACCTGGGCCATCGTCGATTTCTTCCGACCAACCATCAATGTCGAAAGAAATGCAAGCATTTCAAAGGCGAGGCAGATCACCGGAAGAAGCCCGCCATGCGTACCGGTGATCACATACTTGCTATGGTCAATGATTTACACGTAATCTTTGGAAAGGGTCCCGGCGGACTAGCTGTTCCGAGTGACGCTGGGGGACACGCACCCATGTGGAAGAAGAAATCTATATTTTGGGACCTACCCTACTAGAAAGACCTAGAGGTCCGCTCTTCGATCGACGTGATGCACGTGGCGAAGAACCTTTGCGTGAACCTGCTAGGCTTCTTGGGCGTGTATGGGAAGACAAAAGATACAGCTGAGGCACGGGAGGACCTGCAACGTTTGCACGAAAAAGACGGCATGCCTCCAAAGCAGTATGAAGGTCCTGCCAGCTATGCTCTTACCAAAGAAGAGAAGGAAATCTTCTTTGAATGCCTGCTTAGTATGAAGGTCCCGACTGGCTTCTCGTCGAATATAAAAGGAATAATAAATATGGCAGAGAAAAAGTTTCAGAACCTAAAGTCTCATGACTGCCACGTGATTATGACGCAACTGCTTCCGGTTGCATTGAGGGGGCTTCTACCGGAAAACGTCCGATTAGCCATTGTGAAGCTATATGCATTCCTCAATGCAATCTCTCAGAAGGTGATCGATCCAGAAATCATACCAAGGCTAAGGAGTGATGTGGTGCAATGTCTTGTCAGTTTCGAGCTGGTGTTCCCACCATCCTTCTTCAATATCATGACGCACGTCCTAGTTCATCTAGTTGACGAGATTGTCATTCTGGGCCCCGTATTTCTACACAATATGTACCCCTTTGAGAGGTTCATGGGAGTCCTAAAGAAATATGTCCGTAACCGCGCTAGGCCAGAAGGAAGCATCTCCATGGGCCATCAAACAGAGGATGTCATCGGGTTTTGTGTTGACTTCATTCCTGGCCTTAAGAAGATAGGTCTCCCTAAATCGCGGTATGAGGGGAGACTGACTGGAAAAGGCACGCTTGGAAGGGACTCAATAATATGCAGGGACGGATATTCTTGGTCTCAAGCACACTACACAGTTCTACAGAACTCTACCTTGGTGACCCCGTATATCGATGAACACAAGAACAGTCTACGCTCCAAACACCCGCAGTAGTGCGACGACTGGATTACATGTGAACACATCAGGACTTTCAGCAGTTGGTTGGAAGCACGTCTCAGAAGTGACAACACTGTTTGTGATGAGCTGTACTTGTTGTCCAGGGGACCATCTTTGACTGTATTGATTTGGAAGGATACGAGATAAATGGGAATACATTTTACACGATTGACCAAGATCAAAAGAGCACCAACCAAAACAGCAGTGTCCGCTTTGATGCAACAACCGAGAGGGGAAAGGACACATATTATGGTTACATAGTGGACATATGGGAACTTGACTATGGACATGATTTTAAGGTCCCTTTGTTTAAGTGCAAATGGGTCAATCTGTCAGGAGGCGGGGTACAGGTAGACCCACAGTATGGAATGACAACAGTGGATCTGAAAAATCTTGGGTACACTGACGAACCGTTCGTCCTAGCCAATGATGTGGCACAGGTTATCTGTGTGAAGGACATGTCTACCAGACCGAGAAAGAGAAAATATAAGGAAGCGAATACATCATACGATGAGCCAAAGCGCCACATAGTTCTTTCAGGAAAAAGGGACATCGTGGGAGTGGAGGGCAAGACATACATGTCTGAAGATTATGAAAAGTTTCATGAAATTCCTCCCTTTAAAGTCAAGGCTGACCCCAGCATCCTGATAAACGATGAAGATTATCCATGGTTACTGTGCAATAAGCAAATGACACAAGCGAAGAAAAAGTGAAGACTTTCTCCCGCAACTATTATGATGATACCATGCCAACTTTGTAACAGACAAGTATGATACCATTGTCTGTTTTGTACATGCACATGCTATGTGGGTGAATTTATGATACCATGCGAACTTTCAACTTTTTCAGCGTTCATTTGAAATGCTTTAATGTCTTATGGGTCGGTCCTCGTAATAATTAAAAATAGCAACAATAAGTATTTTGTTGTAAGTAAAAACATAATAAAATAAATAAAGCAAGAAAGAAAACAAAAAAACAAAAAAAGTGTTTTCAAACTTGAAAACTAATGGCACTAACAGAAAGTTTATATTTTTCTAAAACTAAAAGCAAAAAGAATTAAAAATAAAGCAAAAAACAAAAGAAAATAAATAATGCAGAAAACAAAACAAAAAAGCTGGAAAATAATTAAAAATAGCAACAATAAGTAAAGAAAACAAAAAACAAAAAAAACTCCTACTGGGCCCCCACGGCCTGAATACGACTAGAAACCCTACCATGGGCCAGGATTCAGGCCCGCAGTAGGCCCAGAAGGCCCATCAGGCAAAGCAGTAGCAAGTAGGCCCGCAAGCCTGCGGTGGAGAGGAGCTCGAGAGGGGTGCGGCAGTGGGGCTTATAAACCACTGCGCGCCCCTCTCAACTAGCGAGGTGGGACTAAACTTTGGCCCCAACACGGGCAGCACAGGGGCCTTTGGTCCCGGTTGGTGGCACCAACCGGGACTAAAGGGGAGGCATTGGTATCGGTTGGTGCCATGAACCGGTACCAATACCCACCCTTTAGTCCCGGTTGGTGCCACCAACCGGGACCAAAGGCCGCCACTTCCCGCCCTTTGGGCTGCTGAAAAGAGGCCTTTGGTCCCGGTTGGTGGCTCCAACCGGGACTAAAGGGGGCATTAGTCCCGGTTGGTTCCACGAACCGGGACCAATTCTCTTCATATATAACTAGCACTTAGCAGTTTCTCCAAAATCCATCGCTTTCTTCTCCGCCCGACGCCCGCTGCTCTGCCTCGTCACCGTCGCCGCCGAGCCGTCAGGCTGCTCCACCTCCTCGTCGCCGCCGCCTCCGCCGCTGTCAGGCTAGTCCACCTCACCGTCGTCACCGCCTCCGACGCCGTCAGGCTGCTCAACTTTGTCGTGGCCACCGCCCTCGACGCCATCTGCCCCGACGCCGGTGCCGCTCCCCGCGCCCCGCCGCCGCCCGCCGCCCCGCCACTCCCCTGTGAGCACCTGCCTCGCGCCCCTGCCTTGCCTCGCTCCCGCACCCTTGCCCTGCCTCGCGCACCTGCACCCCTGCCCTGCCCCGCCGGCGCCACCGCTGCCGCCATGCCCCACTGCCCGGCTCTGTTTTTTATTAGTTTAATTTTTTTCATATATATATATATAATGTATGTGGCTATATGTTTTTGTTCATATGTTGCTATATGTTTTTTATTTTTATTAGTTTATTTTTTTGTTCATATGTGATGTATATGTGTGTATGTGGCTATAATGTATACGTGTATGTGATGTATGTGGCTAGAATTTGCTAAATATATATGTTAAAAATGTTTTTTTGTTCATAGAATTTTTTTGTTCATATATAGAAAGTTACAATTTTAGAAAAGTTTTATATATGCAAAAGTTACAATTTTAGAAAAAGAAGGATAGGAAAGAAGAAAATAAGAAGAGGAAAGAAAGAAGAAGAGGAAAGAAAGAAGAAGAGGAGAGGAAAAGAAGAGGAGAAATAAATAAGAAGAAGAAAAAAGAAGAAAAAGAAGAGGAGAAGAAGAAAAAATAGAAAAAAAATTCTATTTTTTCTTCTTCTCCTCTATTCCTTTCTTCTTCTCCTCTTTTTCTTTTCTTCTTTTTTTTCTTCTTCCTTCTTTCTCTTTTCTTCCTTTTCCTTAATTATTTTCCTTTCTCGAGGGAGAAGAAGAAAAATAAGAGGAGAAGAAGAAAGAAATGAATAGAGGAGAAAGAAGAAACTTCAACACGAGGGGGGGTACCGATACCCCCTCCCCGATAACATTATTTTCCCATGTATATGTATGTCGTGTCGTTGTCGATATAACCCCCTCAAGATAACTTCGACATGAGGGGCGGTCGATATATATACCCCCTCTCGACCGTGATAACTTATACAACGGCAGCACCCCCCTCGGCCCTCTCGCTCGACCAAAACTCTCGAGGACACCCAAACCCTAGAGAGAAAACAATGTTGGTCTCCTACCCCCTCCCGCCGCGCCCCTACCCGACGAATTAACTCTCTCGAGGCCACCCAAATTTACCAATTTAGAAGAGCGTTGTCGTCGAGGCCACCCCAATGTTGGGGAACGTTGCAGAAAATTAAATTTTTCCTACGGTTTCACCAAGATCCATCTATGAGTTCATCTAAGAAACGAGTCAAGGGAGAGAATTTGCATCTACATACCACTTGTAGATCGCGTGCGGAAGCTTGCAAGGTGATGATGTAGTCGTACTCGACGTGATTCGAATCACCGATGACCAAGCGCTGAACGGACAGCACCTCCGCGTTCAACACACGTACGGGACGGGAGACGTCTCCTCCTTCTTGATCCAGCAAGGGGAAGGAGAGGTTGAGGAAGACAGCTCCACCGGCAGCACGACGGCGTGGTGATGGTGGAGAAGCAGTACTCCGACAGGGCTTCGCCAAGCACACGGAGGAGGAGAGGTGTTGGGGAGGGGAGGGCTGCGCCTTGGAGGGTGGTCCGGCTGCCCTCCCCTCACCCCTCTATTTATAGGGGGAAGGGAGAAGGGGGGCCGGCCCCCTAGAACCCATCTAGGGGGGTGCGGCGGCCAAGGGGAGAGGGGGAGAGGGTGGCTTGCCCCCCAAGCCAAGGGGGCGCCCCCTCTAGGGTTCCCCCCTCAACCCTAGGCGCAAGGGCCCAAGGGAGGGGGTGCGCCCAGCCCACCAGGGGCTGGCTCCCTGCCCCACGCAGCCCATGTGGCCCCCCGGGAGGGGTGGCCCCTCCCGGTGGACCCCCGGTACCCTTCCGGTGGCCCCGGTACAATACCGGTATGACCCCGAAACTTCCCGGTGTCCGTTTGACAACTTCCCATATATAAATCTTTACCTCCGGACCCTTCCGGAGCTCCTCGTGACGTCCAGGATCCCATCCGGGACTCCGAACAACATTCGGTAGTCACATACTAGTCTTCCTAATAACCCTAGCGTCACCGAACCTTAAGTGTGTAGACCCTACGGGTTCGGGAGACAGGCAGACATGACCGAGACGCTCTCAGGTCAATAACCAACAGCGGGATCTGGATACCCATGATGGCTCCCACATGCTCCTCGATGTTGTTATCGGATGAACCACGATGTCGAGGATTCGATCAAACCCTGTATACAATTCCCTTTGTCAATCGGTACGTTACTTGCCCGAGACTCGACCGTCGGTATCCCAATACCTTGTTCAGTCTCGTTACCGGCAAGTCACTTTACTCGTACCGTAATGCATGATCCCGTGTCCAACACCTTGGTCACATTGAGCTCATTATGATGATGCATTACCGAGTGGGCCCAGAGATACCTCTCCGTCATACGGAGTGACAAATCCCAGTCTCGATCCGTGTCAACCCAACAAATACTTTCGGAGATACCTGTAATGCACCTTTATAGTCACCCAGTTACGTTGTGACATTTGATACACCCAAGGCACTCTTACGGTATCCGGGAGTTACACGATCTCATGGTCGAAGGAAGAGATACTTGACATTGGCAAAGCTCTAGCAAAACGAACTATACGATCTTTTATGCTATGCTTAGGATTGGGTCTTGTCCATCACATCATTCTCCTAATGATGTGATCCCGTTATCAACGACATCCAATGTCCATAGTCAGGAAACCATGACTATCTGTTGATCACAACGAGCTAGTCAACTAGAGGCTCACCAGGGACATATTGTGGTCTAAGTATTCACACGTGTATTACGATTTTCGGATAATACAGTTATAGCATGAATAAAAGACATTTATCATGAACATTGAAATATAATAATACTTTTATTATTGCCTCTAGGGCATATTTCCAACACCCAAACCCTTGAAGCGTTGTGTCGAGGCGACCCCAAACCCTAGAGAAGCAGCGTCGAGGCCACTAACATGATTCCTTATTGTGATTAGCTAGCTAGTTCTACGTTTGCCACTAATATATATATATATATATATATATATATATATATATATATATATATATATCCATCTGTACCATGTTTGAATAATAATTGACATGTTGTAAATATTTGCAGAAACTATGGACCACTCCTGAGACGAAGAAACAGAAGCGATGTTGGGGGACATAATCGCACAAGGAAGTGATGAAGTTGCGTCATTTCTCAACGACACCGATGGTCAGGAAGGACTGGGTGAAGAAGAGGGCTATGTTCATGATGGCTTCGGCCCATTAATGCCGGTACAAGAAGAGGAATATGTTCATGATGGCTCCAGTGACACAATGGAGGTACAAGAAGGAGACCCTGCTGACTGCTCCGGTGACCGAACCGAGTCCGGCCAGGTATATATATATATATATTAGTTAAGCCCGTGCTGACTAGTTCATTGACGCATCCATTGTTTTGATATATGTACACATATTAATTACTCTTGTCTTTCTTCCTTATAATTTCTAGCCCTCCGGATTGAGCACAACTTCGGTAAGGAGACGAGGCCCGAAGAAAAAGTTGAGCTCGGATGAAAAGTTTGAGATCATAGAAATCGCGCCCGACGGCGAACCGATTGAACCCATCCGGACAAAGAAGGCATTTTTCTGCTCAGTGCGGGGTTCTTGTTAGGGACAAGACCCCGATCAGCATCCAGCAATGGTATAAGCCTAAGGAGGAAGACTCTGAGGTGTCTTATGTCAATGATATGCAGAAAGAAGATCTTTGGACTCAGCTGCAGGCAAATTTCACCCTACCGCCAGAGGAGGATCCGGAGAAGCCAGTTAAAGAGCAATTAATCAAGTCTTGTGCTCTTAAGAAGATGGCAACCCTATTCAGGAGGTGGAGGAAAGAGCTGAACAAGTTTGTCGACCAAAAAAAGACACCAGAATTCATCGGCAAATATGAGAAGATCAAAGATCACTGGCCCGCATTTGTGGCCCACAAGACATCGGGAAAGAGTAAGAAGATGTCGGCGACAAACAAGCAAAATGCTGCGAAGAAGAAGCATCACCATCGCACGGGGTCAGGTGGCTACCTCAAAGCCCGGCCTAAGTGGTCCAAGGCTGAGAACGATCTGCTTGAAAAAGGGATCAAACCAGAGACAATGTACTGGCCAGACCGTTATCCGACTTGGTTCTTCGGGGCTGGCGGAACCTTGGACCCTGTATCAGGGAAGTGCCATTGGACGGACGAGCAACTGCAAATACTAGTCAAGAACCTTCAACACTGTATCGATGCAGCGCAGAGAGGGACGTTCATTCCAGACAGGGAGAAGGACGAGCTCACAATGGCCCTCGGGAATCCTGAGCACCCTGGACGGACATGAGGCACGCCAGGCTCCATTCCGTGGAAGGTTGGTTTTCCGGACGCAGGGGGTTACAAAACCCACGAGAGGAGGAAGAAACTGGAGCAGGGCCAACTGCAGGCGCTGCACGAAAGGGTAATGGGGCTAGAGGAACGAGAAGCAGCAGATCACAGCAAACGACCTGCCGAAGCTTCCCCCGAAGCTACCCCGCCATCTTAGCGGAGAAGCAGCGTGGCTTCCACCGAGCTGCTTCAGCCGGAGCATGTCTTGACGGCTCCTGCGAGCTATCCCGTGGATGCTATCACGGAGTCTCAAAATTGTCACATTATGACGCGATGGATAAATTTGAAGGTCAAGGCGGCCGTTGGCTCTGTTTATCCTAATGGACCCGACGCAACTTATCACTGCCGGCCGATTCTAGAAGGATATGCTAGGGTTATGGTGGATGAAATAACGGAGGGATTTGAGGACCTCCTGCTTGACCACCCTACCGGTGAAGGGGAGACTAGGCTGGGCTCTGCTCTGAAGACTCCATGCCTATGGCGGAAGGAGCTCATCAACCTTCCGAACTGGACGCCTCCGCCTCCTCCTCCTCCGGTGAGTCAGGGCACTCCGCCTCCTCCACCGCCTCCTTCTCCGGTGAGTGATGATCAGGGCACGCGTGGTGGCACTCCGCCTCCTTCTCCGGCGCGTGGTGGCACTCCGCCTCCTTGTCCGCCTGCGCCGGCGCCCCCGAGCAGCCAGCAGCCTCCTTCTCCACCTCGCCAGCAAGGGCGAAAGAAACCCGCCGCTGCCCCGGCTACTCCGGCGTGTCGTAGTCCTTCTCCTCCGCCTTGTAAGCAAGCATGAAAGAAGACAGATGCAGCTGCCGCTCCGTCTGCTCCGGCGTCCAGCAGCACAACCAAAGGCGGGAGGCAATATAGATACGGTCCACCTCTCAAGCCTCTAGAGAAGTTACAGTACGAGAGGACCGAGGAGGAAAACGATACGATCGTGCAGACCCACGTGAAGGAGTTCTTTGAAGGGGTGAAAGCAAACAAACATCCACCTCCGGAGGAGAAGGTAGATCCGGTGAAAGCAAAGCGCACTCTCGATGCCCTGAGGAAACCGGCAAAGTCTCCGCCGAGAACCAACTATGAGCGCATTACTGAACAGACATATCTCCAAGCGGAGCGGTCAGGAAGTACTGGCAGACATCAAAGGTCAAGAGAACGAGCAGCTGCGAAAAAAATTGACCAGCTCGGCGAACAAGCAAACCAATCGTGCCCCCCGCTCAATGTGTCTAGCGGCGACATCGTCGCTAATGCTTCGGGGATGGTGGCCGGTTATGGCAATCTACAAGATTACCTGCGTGACGATGCACTTCCGGATTTCATGGAGGTGGACGAACACAGATACGAGTACGGGAAGCCTCTCGTCAAAGATGAAAACTCTCTAACAACGATGATGCGAAGATTCCATACATAGTACATGAAAACCTGCAGAGAGTCTGGGGGGACGAATAGTTTGTATCTGAACATTAAAGAGGAGCACGACCTCGTTGGAACTGATCTGTTGTGTGTTCCATTTGAGGAGTTCTTCGCGTTCTTCAATCAAAAGGCCCTCGATAAATTAACGGTCTTTTGCTACTGCCTATAAGTACTATTTCTATCATTAACTCTCTACATATAGTTCGGCTCTTTCATTGCATCTATTTATAATTAATTATCCTCAATATATTATGCAGATTGAAGATCGTCGAGTGCAAAAAACAAGAAATTTATGATATTGGGTTCATTAACACAAATATCATAGATGAATTTCTGGTAAAAAAGCACGAAAAAGAGGCCGAGGACAACTTGTTACGATCGTTGATCAAAAATCAAAACAAAGATACCATACTCTTTCCTTACAACGGCAAGTGAGTGTTACTGTCGTGTGCATATTCGGTTTCCCTTATTACTCGAGCGAGGTTATAGTAATGTAATTGATGAGTTATGCATGCGTGCGCAGGTACCACTATGTTCTTTTGGAGATTAAGCTTGAGCGGGGACTAGTAACCGTCTTAGACTCGAGACGGAAAGATCCCAAAACCTATGCGGACATGACTGAAATGCTCAACAAGTAAGTTCAATCGATCATTATCGCACCATATCGGCAACTTTTTGTTCATTTCCTGATATCTCAAGTAATAATAATTATTTTTTTGTCTTGCAGGGTTTGGAAACAGTTCACCGCAGAAGCTCCGGGACTGCAGAAGGAGCTGCGATATACATACCCGAAAGTAAGTACTACTGGCTAGCTAGTTGCGCGCATCTCCCGTTGATTCTATAGCTATACTTTCATCAATGACATTTATAATGCTTCATTATCAGTTTGATTGACCTCTATTTCTCGTAAAGTGCTTGTGGCAGGAACAAGGGAATGATTTCTGTGGATACTACGTGTGCGAGTTCATCCACAACGCGACTTTGAAAAACAAGCGGGGCTACTCTCAAAGACAATATGAAGTGCGTAAGCAATAATATTCACAATTTCATTTTATTACACCATCATTTCTGTTGAGTTTCATTCATATATATGTATTAATTAATCCCCTTCTTCAAATTAGACGTGGCAGATGCGGAATGAACTCCTATAATCAGATCGCATGAAAGCAATTCAAGAGGAATTGGCGGGATTCTTTCTTGACCACGTCATCAATAAATCCGGAGAATACCATGTGGAAGTTGATTTCAATTGCTACGGGATTGTAATTAAGAGATCTTACATATTGTACATGTATGTAGCCAGTAGCGTCGGATACATGATACGAAAACTTGTTGTTCGACCAATCTCTCCGAGAAGGAGAGGTCGATCGATCACTTCTCTCGGTATGCATGACGAACTTCTGTACTCAATGGTTCTCTCGATCACTTATGTATATAGTACGTAGCGTCGACCAAGCACGGACATAAGAGATGACACTTCTCTCTATTAATTAGCTAGCTAACACAATATATGAAACACCTAAATTAACCCCCCAAAACCCCAACCCCCCCCCCCCCTCAGAAAAAAACAAAAACCCCAACCACTGAAATGCTGACGCGTGGATGCCTTTTGGTCCCGGTTGGTGCCTCCAACCGGGACCAAAGGCCCCCCTGACTGGGCTTGGTGCACCGGCCACGTGGAGGACCATCTGTCCCGGTTCGTGTTTGAACCGGGACTAAAGGGGTGAGGTATTAGTAACGACCCATTAGTCCCGGTTCATGAACCGGGACTAAAGGCCCTTACGAACCGGGACAAATGCCCTGTTTTCTACCAGTGTATCTCAGTACAAAATGGAGGGCATTCATTTACAAATTCCATACCTATAAGATTTATGCACACTCATAAGACGAGAACACACACTCATTACAAAAAGGATAGCTGGTAAAGTGTTCTTATTAACTCAGTTGAACTATTGACCAAAGATAAGAACATGCGGTCCCTCACCGGCTATATATGCAAACAACCTCCATGCATCCTGCTCTCTCATAAGGAGAACAATACGATCGAGGGATAGTGTCAGAAAATGTGAGTGAACATAGAGGAAAAAAAACATAACTCCGGCTTACTTTGAATCGCTATGAAGTTGCATCACAAATCACAAAGGTATATATCATAGGGCATAGAAATGGGAGGCATTCTGGAGCAGGGCCGTACTGGGAAACCGAGTATGCGGCCCTATATCACGGATCCTTGAGTGATGGCCAATGGATGTAGAAGACTTGAACTCGAAGTGCTCGTGTCCCGTCCTCCTGGGTGCGGGATTAACATTTGCAAGCCGAACTTAGTGCTCGCCTCACACGCCATCTAAACAGGTCGGCCAGCGCGGAGGAGCGTTAGCTCTACAACACACTCTTTCTTTTTCTTTTTCTTTTTATATTATTTTTACTTATATTTCTAAAACATAAAAATATGTTTTAAAAGTTTAAAAAATTTCATGTGGGTTCAATAAATGCTTGTACAATTTAAAAATATGTTTGTGCACATCAACTAAAATGTTGATAACGTTAAAAATGTATTTGACATTTAAAAAATGTTGACCCATTTCGAAAAATGTTCTTGCATTTTTTAAAAATCGAAAATGTAAGAAAAATACTTACTTAATTCAAAAAATATTTTATAGATTCAAAAAATGTATGCGGTATGTTCATTATATTTTAAAGCATGTTTGTAAAAGGTAGAAAAATATCCCCGTAGTTCAAAAAAATGTTCCCATAGTACAATGTTCCTGTAGTTATATATATATATATATATATATATATATATATATATATATATATATAGTTATATATATATATATATATTACACGTATTCAAAAATAGTTCAAAGATAGGTCACTTAAAAAATGTTAACATTGTATTTGAAAAATGTTTTGGATGTAAAAAAAAATATACAATATGTATGAAGGAAAGTAGAACAATTTTTTATAGAAAAAACTCCATCTGCTCCAAATTACTTTAGTATAAAGTTGTACTAAAGCAGCGACAACTAATATGGATAGAGGATCATATATTTTTCTAAAGAGTATACAAAATGATCCTAATGTACATAAAAATAATACAATCTGTATAAAAAAGTGGACATGTTTTGAAAAAAACCAAAGAAAACCAAAAACCGTTGAAAACTAAAGAAAGAACAAAGAAAAAAAATGAAAAGGAGAAAGAAAAAGGAAAAAGGAAAACCGAAGAAGACAGAGAAAATACAAAGAAATCCCGAAGAATGCTCATGCAAAATAGTGAGCCCGATAAGAAAACTACAGAAAATAACTCACGCACAACTACGGTACTGGGCTGGCACAGTAGCGCCACACCAAACATGAAACCAAGTTAGGTCTTGCGTCGAGCCAGAAATAGGCCTGGCGGTCCGCCACACATAGGTTTTCATTAAATGTGCGAATATCTAATGCGGTGCACTTCAGACCAATTTTTTCCCTCTCGTTAGGGTTTGTGTTTCTCCCGGGGCGACTCCACCACGCCGCCGTCGAGATCGTCTTCCCCTACCCCTGTTCTGCCTTCCTTGCCTCGTGCTCTGGTACGGGAGGGGCTAGGACGGCGGGGGAGTAGGGATCCATCAGGAAGGTCCGATCTGTTTCATCGGACTAGGCTTCAAGATGTCATCCAACAAGGCCTCGGGGTCTGCTACGGCGGATCAAGCAAGGACGGATGATGTAGAAAGGCTGATGCAAGAGGTGGCACTGAAGGCGGAGGATCTGGATGATGTTGTCTTCGATGAAAAGGAGGTTCCGCCAGAAGCTGCACGATGGGTCGCCCTGATTAGGGTTCACTCAAGCAAAACATATAGCCAATTTTGGTTCTTCAAGAATATGCGAGCGGCGTGGGATCTAGCGCAGGAGGTAAAATTCAAGCCTTTGGAGGACAACCTTTACACCGCCCAATTCTCATTTTTGGGAGATTGGGAGAGAGTCACTCAGGACGGTCCCTGGCACTTTAGGGGAGATGCGGTGATCATCAAGCCATATGATGGACTGATTAAACCCCCCACAGTCAAGCTTGATAGCATTGAAATCTGGGCTCAAATCCACGACGTTCCAGATCTGTATGCACATCTAGTGCCGGCACTTGCGGCCAAGATCGGAGAAGTACTTTTTGTTGAACCACCTTCACAGGACTTTGCAGGAAATTTCTACCGTGTTTGGGTAAGAATCGACGTGATGAAACCACTGAAGAATGCAGTATCAATGATACGCAACGGAAAGCGCCAGATTTATAGGGTCAAGTATGAGAAATTGCCCAACTGGTGTGCGGTATGTGGCTTGCTGGGCCACCTTTTTAAGGACCACGACACTGGGATTCACCCACCGTCAGCGTTGATCTTCAAGGACCTGCGTGCAACATGGACAATGAGAACCGGGCGCGGACCTGGCAATGGGCGCGGTCACAGAGGAGGAAGCAGAGGGGGCATGGTGCAGGTCATGGAAGGGAAGCACCAGAGAGTTCACGCTATGATGGCAATGAGGATGACCTTGAACATGGAGAGGATCTTGACGCTAATATGCATGATGCTGAGAATAACAGGAAGAGAGCGTCTGAACTAGCTGCTAGAACAAGGTTACCAGCGCCTGAATCAGGTAGCAAGGAACGAACGGGGCCATTGGCACTACCTTCCTCAGAAGTGCCTCCTAGCCCGAATGGCAAACAGGATCTGAAGAGGGCAAAGATGATTCAGGAGACAGAGAAGAATGCCTTGGCAAAAAGCAATGTACCAGGGAAAGGAGACCTAAAGTTGGCGGGCCCGAATGACAGGCGCCGCCGAGGCCAATGAGTGCCCTTTGTTGGAACTGTCGCGGTGCGGGCAAAGCCGCGACAGTCCAAGAACTTCGCGATTTTGCGAAAAAAAATTGTCCCTACCCTACTATGCATAGTTGAAACACAAATAGAGGGGTCTAGGGTAGAAGCATTGGCAAGTACTTTAGGTTTTGACAATTCATATGCTGTTAGTAGTCAGGGTCGAAGTGGTGGTATTGGTCTTTTTTGGAATAATGCAATAAAAGTTGAGATTCTTGGTTACTCTTGCTATCATCTGGATGTTTCGGTGGAGGAGGCAACAATGATATATGGAGGTTAACATGTGTTTATGGTGAAGACCAGACGCATTTGAGGCATCACACTTGAACAGTTTTAAAGAATATTAGCACTTTGAGTACCCTCCCATGGTTATGCATGGGGGATTTTAATGAAGTTTTACGTCCGGAAGAACATGAAGGAGTGGGGCAGCGTAGTAACGCCCAAATACAGGCTTTTCGAGACACCACAGATATTTGCATGTTGCTAGATTTGGGCTTTGAGGGCAATTTTTGGACTTTTGAGAAGAAAGTCACAGGGGGAAGCTATACAAGGTGCAGGCTTGATCGAGCTTTGGGTAACGCTGCGTGGATGGCCAAATTCCCTCTGGCTTCTGTCACACACCTAACAGGTTCCACGTCAGATCACTCGCCTCTGTTAATTGAGTTTGGAGGCCGTGAGGATGCGCGTATACAGCGAACTTTCAAATACGAACTGATGTGGGAATCGCATGAGGGGTTCAGAGACCAGCTCACATCCGGCTGGTGCTCGGGCCAGCCATGTTTATCAGTAGAAGATATGCGCCAAAAGTTAGATAACCTGTCTAGAGGACTGAACACTTGGAGCAGGGACACTTTCGGCAGTGTTCGGAAAGAAATCAAGAAACTGAAGAGTTTGCTGGAAGAACTCCGGAGCGATCCAGCAAGGACAGGGCCAAATCATGTGGAACTAAAAATCAATGAAAAGTTGATTGAGATGTATCACCGGGAGGAAATCATGTGGCGACAACGGGCAAGAGTTGAGTGGCTTTCGGTGGGGGACCGGAACACAAATTTTTTTCATCTACGAGCTAGCATACGTAGGAAGAAAAACATGATAAAGGCTCTTCAGAACTCCCTTGGAGCGGTGATAGCTGATCCTGCGGAGTTAAAGGCGATGGCTAATGATTTTTATCAAACCTTATACTCATCTGAGGGGGTACAGGATATGGGTGCTGTTTTGCAGCACGTGCCATGGAAGGTGACTGAGGAGATGAACACAGCTTTGTGCTCCCCATACACTAAGGACGAAGTAAAAAATGCTTTGTTCCAGATGTTCCCAACGAAAGCGCCGGGGCCTGACGGCTTCCCAGCTCCTTTTTAGCAGTGTCATTGGGACATATGCGGGAACGAAGTCACGGATATTGTTCTAAGGATTGTACGAGGGGAAGAGAGCCCGGAGTGCATCAATGACACTGTTTTAGTGCTAATCCCAAAGGTAACAAGCCCAACGATTTTATCCCAGTTCCGGCCAATAAGTCTTTGCAATGTATTATACAAGAGAGCCTCAAAGGTGATAGCAAATAGGTTGAAAATTATCTTACCTGATATTATCTTGGAGGAACAGTCAGCTTTCGTCCCGGGAAGATTGATAACTGACAACATCATATGTGCCTACGAGTGTCTACATTTCATGAAGAGGTCAAGGTCAAAAGCAAATTCCTTTTGTGCATTAAAACTCGATATGATGAAGGCCTATGATAGGTTGGAATGGGCATATTTGAGAGCCATTATGGAGAAGCTAGGCTTTGCAGGGCAATGGATAAATATTGTAATGAGTATGGTGTCTTCGGTAAGTTTCTCGGTGCTTTTCAATGGTGAGAAACTAGAATCTTTCAGACCAACAAGAGGTATTCGGCAGGGAGACCCTATCTCCCCCTACCTATTCTTGATTGGAGTAGAGGGCCTTTCGTGCCTCCTCAAATCCAGTTCTTCGTCATCGTTTGTAGGCATTAAGGTGGCTCCGACGGCACCCGCTGTTACCACCTTCTGTTTGCATATGACAGCCTGTTGCTTTTCAAGGCGAGTGTAGAGGGGTCTGGAGTGGTGTCAAACCTACTTGGTACTTATTGCGGTGCATCAGGTCAGAGGATAATCATGATAAGTCATCCATATATTTCAGCAAGGGCTGTCCCGAGTCATCGAGGGAGGCGGTCAAGAATACTTTGCAAGTCCACAATGAATCATTGAGCGAAAGGTATCTTGGCATGCCTACGAATGTGGGTCACTCGAAGAATGGAACTTTCAAATACTTGAGAGATCGTGTATGGGAGAAGATCAAGGGATGGATGGCAAAGCTTTTATCTGCAGCAGGTAAAGAAGTTTTTATCAAATCAGTTGCTCAAGCAATCCCGGTCTTCTCTATGTCATGTTTCAGATTGCCAAAGGGTCTTTGTGAGAGTATCACTTCCATAATTCGGCAGTTCTGGTGGGGAAGCAAGCAGGGAAGGAGGAAACCAAGTTGGGTAGCGTGGGAGATCATGACCCAGCCAAAACACCTTGGCGGTCTGGGCTTTCGTGATTTGGAAATTTTTAACTTAGCCCTACTTGCACGTCAGGCTTGGAGGCTATTGACAGAGGAAAAGTCTTTGAGCAGGAAAAATTTGAAAGCTGTGTACTTTCCGAGCTGCACACTGCTAGATGCGGAGCTGGGGTCGCATCCATCTCAGATATGGAGGGCGATACTTGATGGGCGTGTTATTCTAACATAGGGTGTTATCAGGAGAATTGGGAATGGTGAAACCACCAATATTTGGACTCAAATCTGGATTCCCCGAGATAATTTCAAGACACCCATTACTTCTCTTGTTCAAAACCCACCTCACATGGTTTCTCAGCTGATTGATGCAACCAGTTCATCATGGAATGAGGAGCTGGTTCGGGCTACATTCACACATTTTGATGCCAGCGAGATTCTGAAGATTCCACTATGCATGCGCAGGGTACATGATTTCTAGGCATGGCACGAAGAGAGCCGTGGGCTGTTTTCAGTAAGGTCGGCTTATCGCATGGTTCAGCGCACAAAACATAGCCGGGAGCAGTGGTTGAACGAGCAAGGCGGGGCTTCGACGCTGCAGAATGAGGGCGAGCACTGGACCAAACTATGGCATATAGAGGTCCCGTCGAAGCTGAAAAACTTTCTTTGGCGGCTCGCGAGGCGTTCCATGCCGACCAGGCAGCTGCTGAAGCACAGAAATATGACCACCGAAGATAAGTGTCGCCTTTGCGGAGCGACAGATACATGGAAGCACGCCCTTCTCTCGTGTCCAATGTCTGCAGGGGTGTGGGCACTAGCACCGGAGTCACTGGTTATGCACCTGGTTGATAGGCAAGAGGATGGATCCAGGGAATGGCTTTTTGCACTTCATGATATTCTGGACAGTGAGGCATTCGCGCGGCTAACCGTCACTCTTTGGGCCATCTGGGGAGAAAGGAGAAAAGCGATATACGAGGACATTTATAAATCCCCTCATAACATCGATGGTTTTATCACGAGCTACCTTTCAGAACTACGGGCTGTCAAAGCAACTGGACGACAGCGCACAGTTCCACCAATTCCAAGACCAAGGAGATGGCAGGAACCGGAAGAAGGAAGCGTGAAGATAAATGTTGACGCGGCAGTCTCAAACCATGCAAGACATGGGGCAGTGGGGGCGATATGCAGAAGCTCGGACGGAGTCTTTTTGGGAGCCTCAGTGATGGTATTTAAACATATTATAGATCCAACGACTCTCGAAGCAATGGCAGTAAGGGAAGCTTTCGGTCTAGCAGATGATCTCTACCAGAGGCGGGTACATGTGGCATCTGATTGCAAGGTGGTGGTAGAGGACTTGAAGAGAAATAACTCATCAGCGTATGGAGCTATCTTACATGAGATCATGAGTCATTCTTTAGATTTTGATTTTTGTAAGTTTAGTCATGAATTTAGGAGCTCGAATGTCGAAGCTCACAACGTAGCGAAGTTTGCTTTATCTCTCGGTGTGGGTCGCCATGTGTGGTTGGGACACCCGGGAGATCTTCCATCCGTCCCTATAAACATTGTGACGAATTAATAAAGACTTCGCGAGGTTGTCTCAAAAAAATAATTAAATGTGCGAATATGAAGCAAGCGAGCAATAGTCTTGACGAATAGAAATTGATTGAAAGATGAAAAAAATAGAATCAGTATGAATATTTTGGTACATGTGAGAAAATGTTTATGGAAATGATAAAAATGCTACTCCCTCTGTTCACTTTTGTAAGTCGTTTAAGACAGCTGAAATTGAACTGTTTTAGATGTTGTCTTAAATGTCTACAGGGTCTTACAAAAGTGAACGGAGGGAGTACTAAAATAATTGGAATTTGTGTTTGTGAAATATGTTGATATGTTTGAATGATTGAAAAGATGGAAACGTTTTTCAAGTTTTGGTATCTGTACGAGATGATTTGATTTATTGAAATGTCACTGAAATAATTGAACAAATTAATACAAGATCGTTGATCGATCTTGTTCGTGGATTCTTTATCCAATGGCAGGATTATTGACCGGTCTCGTTCGTCAACTTTGATCCGATGGCTGTAAGTGGCTAATTCATGTCCAGGAGGCAAAGTCACCATTTACATATAGAGCACTTCTTCTTCGGTACAACCCCTTGACACATCAACGGTCCACATTAAAAGATACCCTTTCGTGAGGATAAGTGAGTAGGGGTAGGATGGAAAATTTTAGGTGGGGCGGCGTACCGCTGCATAGCGAGGCGCGTGGCCGTACGGCCCGCTGTACACCCGTACGTGGGTGGTGTATGCCGCGTGAGGAGGAGGCCGGGCCCACACGTACTAAACCCTAATGAAATGAATCCATTAATCCGGCGCGGTACGGGGCGAACCCATTAACGCCGGCGCAGTGAGACGTCGCGTCGGCGGCGTCGGTCCGCGGGCGGCGCCGATTCACCCGCCACCGCCTGACCGCCTGCCGCGCGCCTGCCGCGCGCCTACGCACGCCCCCGCTTGACTGCCCACGCACGCCGCCCCCTCGCCTACCAGGCATTAATCGTCGGCGCCGATTCTCACGCCGCCGCCTGACCTTTTGCGCCCTTGATCGTTTAGTGCATGCCTCCCCGCTCGGCTACCCTGGCATTGATCGCCGGCACCCATCCCACCTACCAGTATGCCCTATAAAATAGCGCCTCGCCCCGTCGTCGCTCGCACACCACTCTCGCATCCCCTCTCCTTCTCCCCTGTCGCTGGCATCGCCCTTTTGCGCCCTTCCTCTCCCTCGCGCGCCCTACCTCACCCTCTCGCCGGCGATGGAACGCTCCACCTTGACGCTCGAGGAGGCGGAGGAGCTCGCCCACTTCGTCATCCCCGCCGCGTCCGACGTGCGCCTGTCGGCGAGGTGGCGCCTGAGCGTCGATGGCGTGCCTGTGGCGCCGGTGCCCGAGGTCGGCACCCACCTCTTTTCCCGCGTCGTCGGCCTGTACCGGGCTCGCCTGTCGCCGGAGGAGCTCGCCGACCCCCAGTACGCCCCCAACAACCCCGGTTGGGCGGACCGCCCCGCCGACGACCACCTACGCCGGCCCGCGCCCGCCCATGAAGCACAACCGCGCGGCGGCATCAGCTCTGGGATGGGCGCACCTTCGAGGAGGTGGTCGCGCCGTACCGCATGCAGGCGGTCGCCGGCGCCGTGCCCGCTCTGCCGGGGTACAGCTTTGACTTGTACCGCTGCGGCCAGGCGCGCTCCACCCGCGCCCGCATCAACTTCGGCGCAATGCACCTGCCCGCGCCCCGCGGAGGCCCAGGCGGTGACCGCGCTGTCCACCTCGGCCCCGGCGATCGCCGTTCCGCGGGCAGGAACGACGCCGGGTCCAGCCACGCCCCTCTGCCCAAGCCATAGCAGGAGCCAGAGCCGGCATTGGTGGCGGGGTACAGGCGGCTGGCGGCGGAGGCCGGCGACCCGGATAACATGTCGGGCTACCTGACGGCGCTCCGGGAGTCGGAGAACATGCCGCAGCCGCCGCCGCTCGTCCAGGAGTACATTCAGCTCGCCCCGGGCGCCGTCCACTTGGAGGACTTTCTCGGGTATCACGCCACGCAGGAGGACTCGATGACTGCGCCGACCGTGCCCGTGGTGCCCCTCGACGACAGCAGCAGCAGCAACGACAGCGACGACGACGACGGGCTCTACGACGAGATGGACTTTGGCGGCGTCGAGGACGAGTAGTTTAGTTTAGGTTACTTTCGAAATAACGTTT
This sequence comes from Triticum aestivum, assembly GCF_018294505.1. NCBI lineage: Eukaryota > Viridiplantae > Streptophyta > Magnoliopsida > Poales > Poaceae > Triticum > Triticum aestivum. The sequence goes on from NC_057807.1 coordinate 655,987,865, forward strand.
AGTAATGTTTAATTATTTTCCTAATGTTGTTTAGTTTAGTTAAGTTAAATTTCTAGTATTATGTAAAATATTTATTAAAACTATTATGAAATATCGAGTGTGTTTAAATGCATGGTTTTAAAATATTGTTTACAAATTGAGTGTTTGAATTAATACTATTATTTTAAAATGTTATACTGTATATAATTATTGTTCAAAATATAGAAATAGAAAAATTTTAACTACAAGTGGAAAAAAAGTTTGACAATTAGGAAAGAAAATAAAAAAGAAAAAAAGAGGACAGCTAAATAATATTAGCAAAATAGAATTAAAATAAATTTTAAAAACAGAAATGAGTTAAACTTTGAATGAAAAAAATATAAAAATTAGGAAAGGAAATAAAAAATGAAACAAAGATGGAAAATAAATAATAGTACCAAAAAAATGATATTGTCAACTTAAAAAAATTTAAAATTAAAACAGAACTAAACTTGAATTGAAAAAATTATAAAAATAAAATAAAGTAGATAAAAATGAAGCAATAAAAATATTAAATAATATTAGCAAAATAGGATGAAAATAAATTTTAAAAACAAAAATGAGTTAAACTTTGAATGCAAAAAAACTATAAACATTAGGAAAGGAAATAAAAAACGAAACAAAGGTGGAAAATAAATTATAAAACCAAAAAGAATGAAATTGTTCTCTTAAAGAAAATGTAAAATTTTAACAGAATTAAACTTGAATTAAAAAAAATATCAAAATGAAAAAAGTAAAAAGAAATAAAGTAATAAAAATATTAAATAATATTAGAAAAACAAAAGAAAAATTTTGTTTAGCAGTCCCGCGGCGCTGCGAGGACCGCCGATGTGGGCCAGCTGGGCCGCCTTTGAGAGGCGCGCGCGGGCGGTCCAGGGCGCAGAGGCGCAGGGGGCGGTGTGTGGCGTAGATTTTAGTCCCACCTTGCCCGCCGAAGGGCGCCCCGACCGGCTTAAATAGGAGGCTTCATGCACCCTAGCAGATAAGATAGTAACTTAAATAGGTGTTACTTGAGCATTGTAAACTCGGATCATATATTTACTATCTATCTTATTTTGGATACTTTAGCACTTTACGCAAGTTTGTTTCATTAATACCTATATTTTTATAATATTTGTCACACCTGATTTAAATTACATTTTTAGTACTTGAACAGTCTTAATGCATCCTAATCAATATTATACAACACTATGGAAAAAAGTTGGGTTGATTCGAAGGATGTCGGAAAAAACTCATTTTCGGACGGGGCCTTTGCTCGTACCCGAACGGTGTATGGATAACGAGGTCGATTTTTTGACATCTTCAGAATGGACTGAAATTTTGCATGTGAGTTATTCCCACTCCCACACGGAATCCAATAAGAGATCGTATTTCAAAACGAAGAGCATGTTGCATCACGTCCGATCAGTGTTTTAGGTTTTTGGACCGAAAAAGTTATGGAAAATTCATAAAGTGGCAAAAAGCCATGAAACTTGTCATGCATCCGAGTCATGATGATAGAACACAATGGAAAAAAATTGGGCTCATTTGAAGGATGTCGGAAAAAAACTCAGTTTCGAACCGGGTCTTTGCTCCTACCCGAACGGTGTACGGAGAACGAGGTCAATTTTTTGACATCTTCAGAATGGCCTGAAATTTTGCATGTGAGTCAGTATGCCCACTCCCACACAGAATCCAATAAGTGATCGTATTTCGAAACAAAGAGCACGTTGCGTCAGGTCCGGTCAGTGTTTTAGGTTTCTGGACCGAAAAAATTATAGAAAATTCGTAAAGTGGCAGAAAGCCACAAAACTTGTCATGCATCCTACTCATGATGATAGAACACTATGAAAAAAAATTGGGCTCATTTGAAGGATGTCGGAAAAAAACTCAGTTTCGAATGGGGCCTTTGCTCCTACCCGAACGGTGTACGGAGAAAGAGGTCAATTTTTTGACATATTCAGAACGGCCTGAAATTTTGCATGTGGGTCAGTATGCCCACTCCCACACGGAATCCAATAAGTGATCGTATTTCGAAACGAAGAGCACGTTGCGTCACGTCTGGTCAGTGTTTTAGGTTTTTGGACCGAAAAAATTATAGAAAATTCATAAAGTGGCAAAAATCCGCGAAACTTGTCATGCATCCTAGTCATGATGATACAACGCTATGGAAAAAAAATTGGGCTCATTTCAAGGATGTCGAAAAAAAATCATTTTCGAACGGGGCCTTTGCTCCTACTAGAACGGTCTACGGAGAACGAGGTGAATTTTTTGACATCTTCAGAATGGCCTGAAATTTTGCATGTGAGTCGGTATGCCCACTCCCACACGGAATCCAATAAGTGATCATATTTCGAAACGAAGAGCACGTTGCATCACGTCCGGTCAGTGTTTTAGGTTTTTCGACCGAAAAAATTATAGAAAATTCATAAAGTGGCAAAAAGCCACGAAACTTGTCATGCATCCTAGTCATGATGATACAACACAATGGAAAAAAATTGCTCATATGAAGGATGTTGAAAAAAACACATTTTCGAACGGGGCCTTTGCTCCTACCAGAACGATCTACGGAGAACGAGGTCAATTTTTTGACATCTTCAGAATGGCCTGAAATTTTGCATGTGAGTCAGTATGCCCACTCCCACACAGAATCCAATAAGTGATCGTATTTTGAAACGAAGAGCATGTTGCGTCAGGTCCGGTCTGTGTTTTAGGTTTTTGGACCGAAAAAATTATAGAAAATTCGTAATGTGGCAAAAAGCCATGAAACTTGTCATTCATCCTAGTCATGATGATAGAACACTATGAAAAAAAATTGGGCTCATTTGAAGGATGTCGGAAAAAAACTCAGTTTCGAATGGGGCCTTTCCTCCTACCCGAACGGTGTACGGAGAACGAGGTCAATTTTTTGACATCTTCAGAATGGCCTGAAATTTTGCATGTGGGTCAGTATGCCCACTCCCACACGGAATCCAATAAGTGATTGTATTTCGAAACGAAGAGCACGTTGTGTCACGTCTGGTCAGTGTTTTATGTTTTTGGACCGAAAAAATTATAGAAAATTCATAAAGTGGCAAAAAGCCACGAAACTTGTCATGCATCCTAGTCATGATGGTACAACGCTATGGAAAAAATTGGGCTCATTTCAAGGATGTCGAAAAAAATCATTTTCGAACGGGGCCTTTGCTCCTACCAGAACGGTCTACGGAGAACGAGGTGAATTTTTTGACATCTTCAGAATGGCCTGAAATTTTGCATGTGAGTCGGTATGCCCACTCCCACACGGAATCCAATAAGTGATCGTATTTCGAAACGAAGAGCATGTTGCATCACGTCCGGTCAGTGTTTTAGGTTTTCGACCGAAAAAATAATAGAAAATTCATAAAGTGGCAAAAAAGCCATGAAACTTGTCATGCATCCTAGTCATGATGATACAACACTATGGAAAAAAATTGCTCATATGAAGGATGTTGAAAAAATACTCACTTTCGAACGGGGCCTTTGCTCCTACCAGAACGGTCTACGGAGAACGAGGTCAATTTTTTGACATCTTCAGAATGGCCTGCAATTTTGCATGTGTCAGCATGCCCACTCCCACACGAAATCCAATAAGTGATCGTATTTCGAAACGATGAGCATGTTGCATCACGTCCGATCAGTGTTTTAGGTTTTTGGACCGAAAAAATTATGGAAAATTCATAAAGTGGCAAAAAGCCACGATACTTGTCATCCATCCTAGTCATGATGATAGAACACTATGGAAAAAAATTGGGCTCATTTGAAGGATGTCGAAAAAAACTCAGTTTCGAACGGGGCCGTTGCTCCTACCCGAACGGTGTACGGAGAACGAGGTCAATTTTTTGACATCTTCAGAATGGCCTGAAATTTTGCATGTGAGTCAGTATGCCCACTCCCACACGGAATCCAATAAGTGATCGTATTTCGAAACGAAGAGCACGTTGCGTCACGTCCAGTCAGTGTTTTAGATTTTTCGACCGAAAAAATTATAGAAAATTCATAAAGTAGCAAAAAGCCACGAAATTTGTCATGCATCCTAGTCATGATGATACAACGCTATGGAAAAAATTGGCCTCATTTCAAGGATGTAAAAAAACTCATTTTCGAACGGGGCCTTTGCTCCTACCAGAACGGTCTACGGAGAACGAGGTGCATTTTTTGACATCTTCAGAATGGCCTGAAATTTTGCATGTGAGTCAGTATGCCCACTCCCACACAGAATCCAATAAATCGTAGCATCGTTGCCGTTATGCCATCTATTGCTTCTACGACTATCGCTACCGTTTAGTGATAAAGTAAAGCAATTACAGGGCGTTTGCATTTCATACAATAAAGCGACAACCATATGGATCCTGCCAGTTGCCGATAACTTCGGTTACAAAACATGATCATCTCATACAATTAAATATAGCATCACGTCTTGACCATATCACATCACAACATGCTCTGCAAAAACAAGTTAGACGTCCTCTACTTTGTTGTTGCAAATTTTACGTGGCTGCTACGGGCTTAGCAAGAAATGTTCTTACCTACGCATCAAAACCACAACGATAGTTCGTCAAGTTAGTGCTGTTTTAACCTTCGCAAGGACCGGGCGTAGCCACACTCGATTCAGCTAAAGTGAGAGAGACAGACACCCGCCAGCCACCTTTAAGCACAAGTGCTCGTAACGGTGAAACCAGTCTCGCGTAAGCGTAGGCGTAATGTCGGTCCGGGCCGCTTCATCTCACAATACCGCTGAACCAAAGTATGACATGCTGGTAAGCAGTATGACTTGTATCGCCCACAACTCACTTGTGTTCTACTCGTGCATATAACATCAACGCATAAAACCTAGGCTCGGATGCCACTGTTGGGGAACGTAGTAATTTCAAAAAAATTCCTACGTACACGCAAGATCATGGTGATGGCATAGCAACGAGAGGGGAGAGTGTTGTCCACGTACCCTCGTAGACCGTAAGCGGAAGCGTTATGACAACGCAGTTGATGTAGTCGTACGTCTTCACGATCCGACCGATCCAGGTACCGAACGTATGGCACCTCCGAGTTCAGCACACGTTCAGCTCGATGACGATCCCCGGGCTCCGATCTAGCAAAGCTTCGGGGACGAGTTCCGTCAGCACGATGGCGTGGTGACGATGATGATGCTCTACCGGCGCAGGGCTTCGCCTAAACTCCGCGACGATATGACCGAGGTGAAATATGGTGGAAGGGGGACACCGCACACGGCTAAGGAACGATCAGTAAATCAACTTCTGTTGTGCCTAGAGGTGCCCCCTGCCCCCGTATATAAAGGAGAAAGGGGGGAGGGGGCGGCCGGCCTAGGAGGGGCGCGCCAAGGGGAGTCCTACTCCCACCGGGAGTAGGACTCCCTCCTTCCTTGTTGGAGTAGGAGAAGGGGAAAAGAGGGGGAGAGGACGAAGGAAAAGGGGGCCGCACCCCTTGTCCAATTCGGACCAGAGGGGGGCTGCGCGCCTCATTCCTTTCGGCCTCTCTCCTCTATTCCCGTATGGCCCAATAAGGCCCATATACTCCCCGGCGAATTCCCGTAACTCTCCGGTACTCCGAAAAATACCCGAATCACTCGGAACCTTTCCGAAGTCCGAATATAGTCATCCAATATATCGATCTTTACGTCTCGACCATTTCGAGACTCCTCGTCATGTCCCCGGTCTCATCCGGGACTCCGAACTCCTTCGGTACATCAAAACTCATAAACTCATAATATAATTGTCATCGAAACCTTAAGCGTGCGGCCCTACAGGTTCGAGAACTATGTAGACATGACCGAGACACGTTTCCGGTCAATAACCAATAGCGGAATCTGGATGCTCATATTGGCTCCCACATATTCTACGAAGATCTTTATCGGTCAAACCGCATAACAACATACGTTGTTCCCTTTGTCATCGGTATGTTACTTGCCCGAGATTTGATCGTCGGTATCCAATACCTAGTTCAATCTCGTTACTGGCAAGTCTCTTTACTCGTTACGTAATGCATCATTCCGTAACCAACTTATTTGGTCACATTGCTTGCAAGGCTTATAAAGATGTGCATTACCGAGAGAGCCCAGAGATACCTCTCCGACAATCGGAGTGACAAAACCTAATCTCGAAATACGCCAACCCAACATGTACCTTTGGAGACACCTATAGTACTCCTTTATAATCACCCGGTTACGTTGTGACGTTTGGTAGCACCCAAAGTGTTCCTCCGGTAAACGGGAGTTGCATAATCTCATAGTTACCGGAACATGTATAAGTCATGAAGAAAGCAATAACAACATATTAAACGATCAAGTGCTAAGCTATCGGAATGGGTCAAGTCAATCACATCATTCTCCTAATGATGTGATCCCGTTAATCAAATGACAACTCTTTTGTCCATGGCTAGGAAACATAACCATCTTTGATAAACGAGCTAGTCAAGTAGAGGCATACTAGTGACACTATGTTTGTCTATATATTCACACATGTATTATGTTTCCGGTTAATACAGTTCTAGCATGAATAATAAACATTTATCATCATCTAAGGAAATAAATAATAACCTTATTATTGCCTCTAGGGCATATTTCCTTCATTTTCGTCTCGAGTCTAAGACGGTTACTACTCCCCGCTCAAGCTTAATCTCCAGAAGAACATAGTGGAAGCTGTGCACACATGCATAACTCATCAATTACATTACTATAACCTCGCTCGAGTAATAAGGAAAACCGAATATGCACACAACAGTAACACTCACTTGAAGTTGTAAGGAAAGAGTATTAAATCTTTGTTTTGATTTTTGATCAACGATTATAGCAAGTTGGCCTCGGCCTCTTCGGCGTGCTTTTTAACCTGAATTTCATCTATGATATTTGTGTTAATCAACCCAATATCATCAATTTCTTGTTTTTTGCACTCGACGATCTTCAATCTGCATAATATAGTGAGGATAATTAATTATAAAGACATGCAATGAAAGAGCCGAGCTATATATAGAGACTTAATGACAGAAATAGTACTTACAGACAGTAGCAAAAGACCGTTAATTTATCGAGGGCCTTTTGATTGAAGAACTCGAAGAACTCATCAAATGGAACAGTCAACAGATCAGTTCCAATGAAGTCGTGCTCCTCTTTAATACTCAGATACAAAGTATTCGTCCCCCCAGACTCTCTACAGGTTTTCATGTACCAATTATGGAATCTTCGCATCATCGTTGTTAGAGATTTTTCATCTTTGACGAGAGGCTTCCCGTACTCGTATCTGTGTTCGTGCACCTCTAAGAAATCAAAATGTGCATCATCAGGTAGGTAAACTCCAAGATTGTTATAACCGGGCATCGTCCCCGGAGCATTAGCGACGATGTCGCTAGACACATTAAGCGGGGGGCACGATTGCTATGCTTGTTCGCCGAGCTGGGCAATTTTTTTCCCAGCTGCTCGTTCTTTTAACCTTTTATCACTGATAGTACTTCTCGACCGGTTAGCTTCGAGATATGTCTTTGCAGTAATGCGCACATATTTGTTTTTCAGCGGAGAGTTTGGTGGTTTCCTCAAGGCATCGATAGTGCGCTTTGCTTTCACCAGATCTACCTTCTCCTCCGGAGGTGGATGTCTCTTTGCTTTCACCCCTTCAAAGAAGTCGTTCACTTCGGTCTGCACGATCTTCGTGTTTTCCTCCTCGGTCCTCTCGTACGATAACTTCTCTAGAGGCTTGAGAGAAGGCCCGTATCTGGATTGCCTCCCGCCTCTGCTGGCTGTACTGCTAGACGCCGGATCAGGCGGAGCGACTGCGGCGTCTGTCTTCTTTCGTGCTTGCTTACGAGGCGGAGGAGAAGGACTACGACGCGCCGGAGCAGCCGGGGCGGCGGCGGGTCTCTTCCGCCCTTGCTGGCGAGACGGAGAAGGAGGAGGCTGCTGGCTGCTCGGGCGCGCCGGCGCAGGCGGAGACGGAGGCGGAGTGCCGCCACGCGCCGGAGAAGGAGGAGGCTGCTGGCTGCTCGGGCGCGCCGGCGCAGGCGGAGAAGGAGGCGGAGTGCCGCCACGCGCCGGAGAAGGAGGCTGAGTGCCCTGATCATCACTCGCTGGAGGAGGAGGCGGTGGAGGAGGCGGAGTGCCCTGACTCGCCGGAGGAGGAGGAGGAGGCGTCCAGTTCGGAAGCTTGATGAACTCCTTCCGCCATAGGCATGGAGTCTTCAGAGCAGAACCCAGCCAAGTCTCCCCTTCACCGGTAGGGTGGTCAAGATGGAGGTCCTCAAATCCCTTCGTTATTTCGTCCACAGTCACCCTAGCATATCCTTCTGGAATCAGACGATAGTGAAAAGTTGCGCCGGGTTCAGTAGGTCGAACTTGGCCGACAGCCGCCTTGACTTTTAAGTTCTGCCATTGCGTCATAAGGTGGAAATTTTGAGCCTCCGTGATAAAATCCACGGGGTAGCTAGCAGGAGCCATCAAGACATGCTCCGGCTGAAGCAGCTCGGTGGAAGCCACGCTGCTTCTCTGCTGAGTTGGCGGGGTAGCTTCGGGGGAAGCTTCGGCAGGTCGTTTGCTGCGATCTGCTTCTCGTTCCTCTAGCCCTTGTACCCTTTCGTGCAGCACCTGTAGTTGGCTCTGCTCCAGTTTCCTTCTCCTCTCCTGGGTTTTGTAACCCCCTACGTTCGTAAAACCAACCTTCCACGGAATGGAGCCTGGCGTGCCTCGTGTCCGTCCAGGCGCGCTCTTATCTCCTCCAGGAAGAGTGGCGCATCGATCGCGCCGCGGCTCACGAGTCGGCCACCGCTCTCCACGCCGCGGCTCGCGCTCCCACGGCGCCCGCGCCCACCGCGGCGCGCCCACCGGCTCCTGCCCCTCCCGCCCTCGGCTCCTCCAACAACGGTTACCATGGACGCAGGCGCCGCAAGGGTGGCAACGGCGGCCCCGGCGGTGCAGGCAGCACCGCTGGTTATGGCGCGGCTTCTGGCCCTGGCGGGGCTGGCGGATCTGCTCCCGGCTTCTTCCCCAACACCGGTCCCCCTTTCGGTGCCGGCGCGCGCTCTCCGTCGTCCTGGTACCCCGGATTCAACCCCTGGACCGACACTTTTCAAGCCTGGCCGGTGATGCCGCGCCCCCGCCCCACCGCCCAGGGTCTTCTCGCCTCCAATGGCCCTGGCGCCTCGATCACACCTTCTGGCGCCTCCTGGGACATGTCTTCGCTCCAGACTGCCCTCATGTCGATGCCGCAGCCCTATTCTGGCGGTGGGGACTGGTTCTTCGACATAGGGGCCATCTCCCATATGGCCGCTGACCCCGGTATGCTCTCCACTTCCTCTTCTTGATCCACTCATCCCGGCATCATCATTGGCAATGGTGCTATCATGCCCGTCTCCCACTCTGGCGATGCTCTTATTCCCACATCCTCCTCTCCACTCACTCTCCGCAACATACTGATTTCTCCTCATCTTATTAAGAACTTGATTTTTGTTCGTGCATTCACTCGTGATAATTATGTTGCTGTCTCATTTGACCCATTTGGCTTCTCTGTTAAGGATCTCATTTCCGGGACGGTGCTCCTCCGATGTAACAGCTCTGGTGATCTGTACCCACTCTGCCCCGCCGCCAACGTCCAGCAGCCTCATGCCTTGCTTGTCGCCGTCTCCACCGATTTGTGGCATCAGCGACTGGGACATCTTGGACGTGCTGAGCTCTCTACAATAACCTCCTCCTTTGATTTTCAGTGTAATAAAACGCAGGCACATACTTGTCATGCCTGCCAGATAGGCAAAAGTGTTCGGCAGCCGTATTCTGCTTCCTCCACCATTGCTACTTCTCCCTTCCACTTATTACACTGTGATGTATGGACCTCTCCAATCGTTAGTAACTCTGGTTTTGCATATTTTTTGGTTGTCCTGGATGATCACACGCATTATGCCTGGACTTTCCCCCTTCGCCGAAAATCTGACGTATTTGAGATCCTCGTCACATTCCATGCGTTTGTTAGCACACAATTTCAGCGACCCATTCTTGCATTTCGCACCGACAACGGTCGTGAGTTCGACAACCGTGGCTTCCGCGCCTTCCTCGCCAAACACGGCATCGCCTTCCAACTCTCGTGCCCCTACTCTTCGCCTCAGAATGGCCGCGCCGAGCGTATCATTCGAACCCTCACCGAGGGCCTACGCAACCTCCTCTTCCATGCCTCCCTCCGTACCACATTCTGGCCCGACGCCCTCGCCACCATCACCTATCTCCTCAACCGCCGGCCATGTCGCCCACGCCAGCTCACCACCCCGTTCGAGCTTCTCCACGGTTCCCCTCCCCCCTATCAACACCTCCGTGTCTTCGGTTGCCTGTGCTACCCGAACACCACCGCCACTTCTCAGCACATGCTCGCCCCCCGGTCGCGGGCGTGCGTTTTTCTCGGCTACCCACCCGATCACGCCGGCTACAAGTGCTTTGACCCATAGACAGGCCGTGTTTATCTCTCACGCAGCATGTTCTTCGACGAGCACGTTTACCCCTTTGCGCAGGTCTCCAACGTCGCCGCCCCCTCGTCGGCCCCGTCACCGGCTCTCCACTACGACGACAGCGCCGCGACCGTCGTCCCCCCACGCGCTACACGGCGCGCCCATGTTAGCGCCCCACCGGCACCTCCATCGCCCCCGGGGACGGCCACCTCGGGTCCTGCACTGGCCCCCTCGTCACTTGGGAGCTCGCCCGGATCATCTCCTATGGCCGCGCCCTCGCCTGCATGCTCTACTGTCGTGGTGCCCACGTCGCCATCTGGTTCGACTGCCACGACCGTGGCCTCCTCCGCTCGTTCTGCTACCCCAACAGTGGCTTCGTCCGCTCGTTCGTCTGTCGGGGCAGCGGATTCGCCTGCTCCTTCGGGTGCCACGGCTGCGGCCTCGCCCGCTGGTTCGCCGCCGTCCGCACCTGCTGGTTCGCCGCCGTCCTCACCCGCTGGTTCGTCCGCCTCCTCCAGCGTCGCGGCTACACCGAGCTCGCCATCGCCCTTCACCGACCCGAGTGCAGCGCCGGCCTCCTCTCCAACACTGCCGGCCCCTGCTCACCGCATGGTTACCCGTGCCATGGCTGGCGTCCGTCGGCGCAACACACAGTATGATGCCGACTATGTTCTGACGGCCGGTACTGCTGCTCCCTCGCCACTACCCACGTCCGTGGTAGCCGCTCTTCGTGACCCAGCCTGGCGCCTCGCCATGCAAGAGGAGTATGATGCCCTTTGTGTGAACCGCACGTGGACGCTCGTTCCTCGGCCGCCGGGCGCCCACATCATTTCAGGCAAGTTGATTTTCCGGCACAAACTCCGTCCCGATGGCTCCCTCGACCGGTACAAGGCGCGGTGAGTCGTTCGCGGTTTCTCTCAGCGCCCGGGGATCGACTACACCGACACATTCTCCCCGGTCGTGAAGCCTGCGTCGATTGGCCTCGTGCTCCAGCTCGCGGCCGCTCGGTCCTGGCCAGTCCATCAGCTCGACGTCAAAAATGTGTTTCTGCACGGCGAGCTCTCCGAGCATGTCTACTGCCAACAACCAGCGGGGTTCGTCGACGCCTCGCGCCCATCTGACGTGTGCCTCCTCTCCAAGTCTCTCTATGGGCTTAAACAGGCATCCCGCGCGTGGTTCTCCAAGTTCGCTGGCTGCCTCTCTCAACTGGGGTTCACGGCGACGCGCTCTGACGCGTCTCTATTTGTCCTCAAGAACGGCCACGGCATCGCCTACTTACTACTCTATGTTGATGACATAGTGCTCACGGCCTCTTCAGAGACGCTTCTGCACCAGCTCATCAGCAGACTACACGCCGCCGTGTCCCTCAAGGACTTGGGGCCACTCAAATTCTTCCTCGCAGAAAACTATGCCTAGCCTATGTACGTACCAAGAAGATCGCCGGGTCCCCGCCCGCTCCTGAGATTTTTTACCCTCAACCCACACGTTATCTCCTTCAGCGGTTTTGCGTGAGTCTAAACTCTAGAGTCCTGACTAACAGACAGTGTTCAATTCCGCGGATCAAACAATTAAAAAAATATCACAAACACATGATTTAGATCCAGGAGTGTTCGTAACCGGGCTAGCTAGTTTTTGTATATATCATCACTTATCAATTGTTTTGTTGTTGTACGGAAAATGTGTGTCATGTTTGGTTCTCTTTATCTGACGTAGTTAGAAGATGTCCTCCTTGATTTGCCGGATTTTCTAAATACATGAATACGGAAAATGTGGGGGCAGAGTAACATGTCCTTTTGTATTCTGTAGGATTACAAAACTACAGAAATTTGGATAGAAAAGAATTTGATAGCCCAGACAAACAAAGAAGTTTTTGCAAGAGGTTTGAGTGGATGGATTTTTTCCCATCAAAATAGAGTACAAATGAATCCTATGAAAAAAAAACTACAAGATTCCAATAACGCGCATCAAATCCCTAAGGACTAGAATCCTCCCAAAACTGTTTTTTTGGCTGATTGGTTCATTAACGAAGTACGATTGGAAAACATGACTTTACGAATTTTTATGGCAATAACACTATTGTACAGTATTTTTGTGTGGAAACCATTGGTCGGTGGATGAAAGTATTTTGAGCACGTTCATGACAAATGGGTCTCACTTTTTGCCTATATGGCGTAACGGTGTGTGAGACACAGTGTTGTGGCATGTCTTCCGCATTAGGTGGCACGATTAATCACATGACCAGCGAACAATGTTACAATAATTCATTCAACAATCAAAGGGTTCCACATTTTATAAATAATTATTTACTATTCATCTAGTGAGTGAGAGGATTAGCCACGTGACCAAGAAACAAAACTGCATCTGTCCCCTCCTCTACCACGGCAAATAAGAAAGGTCGATCCGCCACAAAATCGACCAGATCCCGTGGTGCCCCCGGTCCTGCACTACCAAACCCGACGATGGCCGTGGCAGCGGCGGCCACGGTGCCAACTTCATCCACCTCGATAGTGGCCTTGTGGTACACCGCGTTGATGGAAAGCCCTTCCCCGCCGGTCATCATGCCCGAGAAGTCGCCGCCTTCGAAAGCCCTAGTGACACCAAGCTTCCGCATGTCGGATGACAGTTCGAACTTGGACGTGAACTTGAACTTTGGGACCATCAACCGCCCGACTGGAACCTTCACTGTCGGCGTGTGCGTCTTGATGAACTCCGGCGTTGACACGGCCTTGTCGTACAGATCGGCGATCTCAGTCTCGCTGTCCGGTAGTAGGATAAGCATGTAGAATTCAGCTTGCTGCTGCACGTCGTTCTTGTACGGCAGCTTGAGGGCCGTGAAGCCCGGGTAGACCGCGATGTGCTGTGATTCGCTTGTCGTCATGGATGGCACGCGCACGGTGATGCCGCCTGGGATGTGGAACGGCGCGGTAGAGACGTCGAACGGCTGTGTCCACGCCCCTTTGAACTAGAGAGCGTTGGCGAGGACGACCGCCGTGCCGGAGCCGACGGAGCCCGGAGGCAGGACTTCGAGGATGTGCTTGTTGGTCGCGTCCGCCACGAAGGCGTTCACGCGCTGCCTCGCCTGCTCGGCCCCCGACACGAAGTCCACGGATTCTGCCGTGGCGTTGTACCGCGACGCGGCGATGGCCGTGAACTCTGGCTTGAGCGCCAGCATCCGGTCCACCCACACGCCGCTGGCGAAGGACGTCTGCGCTATGCCGTTGAGCCTGCCGACGAGCTTGGTCGCCGCCGCGCGGTGCAGCTCGTTGAGCGACGCCGACCCGAGGAACCGCAGGAGCTCGTTAAGCGTGTCGCCCCGCGCGCCCGGCGGCCACCTTCGCGAGCGCCGCGTGGATGGACAGCGGCGAGATGACGAAGTTGCGCGCCGTGCCGCCTTCCGCCCGGACGCCGGCCTCCCTGGCGAGGGCCAAGCACGATGCGTTTCTGGAGGCGGAGTCGACACCAGGAGCTGGAGGCGCCTCGGCGAACAGGGTCGAGCTGAGGCGCCATGCGGCCAACAGGGTCAAGCAGAACAAGAACTTCCCGAAGGGCGACATCGGAATCGCTGTTTTGGGACGGAGGGAGTACGATGGAAGCGTGTAACCCCTGAGGCCCGCTTGTGGTCTGTATTAATAAGAGAACAGCCGTGGCTTACACGAAAGGAGATCGCTATAGGATTCATCATGGAATTACAGAAGGTCGGTAGAAGAGTTAGACCAGAACAAGAGATAGAATCCAATACGAGTACACGTTAAACACCTCTCCTATCTCGCGTCTGGGTTAGGGTTAGGTGCACAATGAATTACTAATAGGCTGTTGGCCTAATTATCAATTTATCTATGGATCACTTAACCGGCTTAACCCTTCCCAAAAAAACAAAAACTTAACCGACTTATCCTTGAAAGGAAAAACTTGACCGACTTCAGCCGCTTCTCGCTTCCTTCCGGACGTCAACTTCCTCCACTGTTCATCTCTACTAGAGGCAAAAGCGTGCTTTGCTGCGCCGTCTTGCATCGACATTATTTTGTCGGACAACTCGTACGGAAAAATGGATCATTGTCGCTCACACTAGGCATCACAATCTGTTGTGTCATATACTCCCTACATTCCAAGTTTCAAAATAAGTGTCATATTAGAAAGTGTAATATTTCTCAAATGGGCTTGAATTTGTAAAGTCAACTATTATGAAGAGGAGGTGTACGATTAGTAGCATATGGACATCCTTGCTTGATATTTTCAACACCCCAATTCCGAGCAAGAGATGAGACAACTAAGCAGCTTTTGATAAGGCCAACACATCACTTTTAAAATCTACTGTATATGAATTTTTCTTTATTTCCACACTTGGATGGGAAGGATAGACCAAAATTACTATTCTTGTCTAGGATGAGCAACAATATTTCAGACGCAAGAGGACAATAGACAAGTGATCATACGTTTCAGGAACATCACAATCACATAGATGGAACAAAATTCTTTTATGGAATCGAGGACATATTTGTAATATTTTTCACAAGCAATCGATGTCTCGTATATTAACATACGGGGAAGTGGTATAAACATTGATCCAAAATAATCATGATCGATCTTACATGTGTTGGAATTTATGTTTATCTTCACTTGTAATCTCAACAACATATCTTCTCTCCCTCTCTCCCGTAGCTATCTCAAAAACCTCTGTAACAACCGTATCGTGGGCGATCGGTTGCATCAACTTGTAAGCCACGGCAGGGCTTCTGCCTCGTATCAATATAAACCATCGCGGCTCCCTTACGAGGGAGTAGGAACGCTTCCCAAAACTTAACATGGTCATCAGAGCCACCTCTTCCCTACACATCTAGCCACAACAAAGAACCACAAACCACAATCGCCGCCGACTGAGAAGCTTGCAAGAGGAAACTTCATCCTCTTGAAGGCACAAATCCTACCAGCCCTGCGAGGTGCGCAGGTGACTGGGTTGCTGGACAACAGCGACGCAGCTCCGCCCAAGATGGTGGAGACCACACAAGCAGACAAGACCACGGCCATGGTGCCGAACCCGCTGTATGCGGCCTGGATCGCCAAAGATCAACAGGTGCTCTCATATTTTCTGAACTCCATGACTCCAGAGATACTTGCGCAGGTCATCGGGAAGGACTCCACCTTCGAGTTGTGGACAGCGGTGACAGTGTCTCGGATCACAAACCTGAGAATTGCGATCACCAACACAAAAAAGGGCACCATGTCAAGCTCCGCCTTCATGGCCAAGATGAAGAGCCTTGGCGATGAGCTAGCAGCCGCTGGCCGTCCGGTCTCTGACCCGGAGATGGTCGACTACATCCTGGAAGGGTTGGACTGTGACTACGATCCCGTGGTTGCGACGATTGGCGCCAT
This sequence comes from Triticum aestivum, assembly GCF_018294505.1. NCBI lineage: Eukaryota > Viridiplantae > Streptophyta > Magnoliopsida > Poales > Poaceae > Triticum > Triticum aestivum. The sequence continues at coordinate 656,003,681 of NC_057807.1, forward strand.
CAAGAACACGATCACCACCGACGACCTCTTTGCCCAAATCTCTGCGTTCGACCAGAGAATGGAGATGTTATGCATCTTCTGGTGGCTCCCCACACGTGAGCAAACGCGGCCTACAGAGGTCGTCGCGGCCAAGGTCGCGGGAAACCCTACCGCGGGCGTGGCACAAGGGGGCGCGGCCGTGGAGATCGGCAGCCGTCTCCTGCTCGCGGTGCAAACGGCTACAGAGGACGCCAGCGACAAAACCAGCCGCAACAGATGTGTGACCAGCAGCAGCGCGACAACCCTGAGTGTCAGATATGCCTCAAATATCATCCAGGGGGGCGCGGCTCTGCTGGTGGCGCTATGAAGATGGAGAACCAGAAGAGAAGGCGGCGCATGCAGCCACCTACGGCGTAGATACCAATTGGTATGCCGATACGGGAGCCACCAATCACATCACAGGAGAACTTGATCAGCTAACGATGCGAGAGAAGTACAACGGAGGCGATCAAATCCACACGGCAAGCGGTTCTGGTATGGCAATAACACATATTGGTAGTTCAATTGTTAAAAACCCCATCAAAAATTTACATCTGAAAAATATTCTACATGTTCCTGAAGCAGCAAAAAATCTTCTTTCTGTTCATCGATTCACTCGTGATAATCATGTTCTCATAGAGTTTCATCCCTATTTTTTCTTGGTTAAGGATCTGGTCACACGGAGAATCATTCTTAGAGAACGGTGTGTGGGAGGTCTCTACCCACTCATATCATCATCATCATCATCAGCATCAAATAAGCAAGCATATCTCGTCACCAAGCCATCCTCAGCAAAATGGCACAGTCGCTTGGGTCATCCGTCCTCAGTTATTGTTAGATATGTCCTTAGCAAGAATAAGCTCTCTTATGAGCCTAGTGTTGAGTCAGTTTGTGATCCGTGTCAACAAGCAAAAAGTCATCAATTACCTTACCCTATCTCTACTAGTGTGTCCACTGCACCATTGCAACTCATATTTTTAGATGTATGGGGGCCAGCCCCCACTTCTGTTGGAAGATTTTCCTATTATGTAAGCTTCATTGATGACTATAGTAAATTTACTTGTTAAAGAAAAGATCAGATGTATTCCAAGTTTTCATCAACTTCCAAAACCTTGCTGAACGCAAATTGAACTCTAAAATTATTGCCATGCAAACAGACTGGGGAGGTGACTATGAGAAACTCAACTCATTTTTTCAAAAGCTTGGCATTTCTCATCATGTTTCTTGCCCTCATGCTCACCAACAAAACGGGTCTGCTGAAAGAAAGCACCGTCATATTGTTGATGTAGGGCTTGCATTACTAGCTAATGCATCCATGCCACTTAAGTTTTGGGATGAAGCTTTCTTGATTGCTACATGTCTTATCAACCTGCTTCCTAGTAAAGTCATCAAACTTGAAACACCCATCACACGACTCCTTGGTATAACACCAGATTACACGTCTACAGAAAGGTATAAAGAATCCAAAAATACGTACTAATGGTACTATACGATATGGTATGTTGTGTATCTTAGGTGAACCAACAACGTTGAATGCGGCACTTGATGATCCAAGGTGGAAGAAAGCCATGGATGAAGAATACTCTGCACTCATGAAAGATAAAACCTGGCATCTCGTGCCAGACTAGAGAGGTAAAAATATTATTGATTGCAAATGGGTGTACAGAGTTAAAAGGAAGGCAGATGGAACTGTTGACAGGTATAAGGCACGGTTGGTTGCAAAGGGTTTTAAACGGCGCTATGGTATTGACAATGAAGATACCTTTAGTCCTGTTGTGAAAGCTGCTACGATAAGACTTGTTGTAGCTATTGCTGTGTCCAGGGGATGGAGTTTGCGTCAGCTGGATGTACAGAACGCGTTTTTGCATGGTGTTCTGGAAGAGGAAGTCTACACGAGACAACCACCTGGGTATGTGAGTAAGAAAACACCACATTATGTATGCAGACTTGACAAGTCACTTTATGGGTTAAAACAGGCACCTAGAGCATGGTACTCTAGGTTGAGCACTCAATTAAGATGTCTTGGTTTCTTTGCATCAAGGGCTGATACATCTCTGTTCATTTACAATAAGGAAAAAGTGGTCATTTTTGTGCTTATCTATGTTGATGATATTATTGTGGCAACTTCATCACAAGATGCTACTAATGCTCTTCTACATGATTTGAGCTCAGAGTTTGCCTTGAAGGATCTAGGAGATCTACACTTCTTTCTAGGCATTGAGGTTAAGAAGACTCAGGATGGCATAGTTTTGAATTAAGAGAAATATGCCAATGAGCTTCTGGTTCGCATGGGCATGAAGAACTGTAAACCTGCACTTACTCCATTGTCCTCTTCAGAAAGACTCTCAGCTTATGAAGGTGAGCCTCTTCAAGAGACAGAAAGTACAAGGTACAGAAGCACTGTTGGAGCATTACAATACTTGACACTTACACGTCCAGATATCTCATTTGCTGTTAACAAAGTCTGTCAGTATCTGCATGCTCCTACCACTGCACACTGGTCAGCTGTCAAGAGGATTGTGAGATATGTAAAACACACTGTGAGCTTGGGCCTTAATTTCAGACGTTCCAATTCTACACTTGTGAGTGCATTTTCTGATGCTGATTGGGCAGGTTGTAGTGATGACAGGAAATCAACTGGAGGCTTTGCAGTCTTTTTTGGGTCCAATCTCATCTCTTGGTGTGCAAGAAAGCAGGCAACAGTATCAAGGTCAAGTACACAGGCTGAGTATAAATCTTTGGCCAATGCCACTGCAGAGATATTTGGTTGGAGTCACTACTTGAGGAACTAGGAGTTAAGTTAAATCGTATCTCGTGTCTTTGGTGTGACAACTTGGGTGCAACATATTTATCTGCAAATCCTGTCTTCCATGCCAGAACAAAACATATTGAATTTGACTTTCACTTTGTGCGTGAAAGAGTTGCAGACAAGAAACTTGAGATACGGTTCATCCCTTCCAAAGATCAAGTAGCTGATGGATTTACCAAGGCACTGCCTGCAAAACCATTTGAAGAATTCAAGAGGAATCTGAACCTAGGATAGTTGAGATTAAGGGAGGGTGTTGGAATTTATGTTTATCTCCACTTGTAATCTCAACAACATATCTTCTCTCCCTCTCTCCCGTAGCTATCTCAAACACCTCTGTAACAACCGTATCGTGGGCGATCGGTTGCATCAACTTGTAAGCCACGGCAGGGCTTCTGCCTCGTATCAATATAACCCATCGCGGCTCCCTTACGAGGGAGTAGGAACGCTTCCCAAAACCTAACAACATGTACATATACATAAATGACAGATGAGAGTAGAAGCTTTTTTACGAGATGTCTCTGCTAATTGTTCATCATAGCACATCAAGGCAACCTTGGGTTATTACCAAATTGTGATCAATAGAGAAACCATACAGAAAATCAATATAAAAATGAAAATTCTCTTAGTTAAAGGGAGTGGCCAATATTGTTTAACAATGAAAAATCATACATGCAATCCGAACAATGACACGATACATGCAGTCGGGTGACTATGTCTTCAATGAACTTCCCCGAGCTCAATGTTTAACATCCAGCAGAATTTAGATATAGACAATACTACAAGCTCAATATATATTGGTGTTTTTGGAAAAACGCAATATATATTAGTGTTAATTTAGATATTTTACTTATAAACATCAAATTGTACTAACATTCACACAATATAACAATTTGATAGGACTGGTATCATACCAAAAAATCCAAATAAATCTAGCACGGGCCGAACATTAGCACCATTCTCAACCGAAAATCTGACAGTTTATCCCTGATGAAGAATGGCATCGATACAAACTACAAGTGTGAGCTGAGTTCAACTCATTCACCTATTAATAGGACTTGAAAGTATCCGACTCTCACAAATAACAAGCTGGTTCTGCTTGGCTTAACGTTATACAATCTGCTCATCCAACACAAAAAATCAAGATAGAAAGCATCGTGCAACTAAATAAAAGAACCATGCAATGGATAAAGCAATGGTAGCAGCACCATCTCACCTCGTTCTGCATTCCGGCATGTCACCTGGTGCCTGTGGTAGCATACATGACAATGAGACTGAACCGAAGGCAGATAGGGAAGAGTGCATCGTCGACCACCTGGCAGGCCGCGATTAAGGCGGTGAGCGCGGAGTGCGAAAAGTGAAGGAAATATGCCCTAGAGGCAATAATAAAGTTGTTACTTATATATTTCCTTATATCATGACAAATGTTTATTAATCATGCTAGAATTGTATTAACTGGAAACTTAGTACATGTCTGAATACATGGACAAATAGAGTGTCACTAGTATGCCTCTACTTGACTAGCTCATTAATCAAAGATGCTTAAGTTTCCTAGCCATAGACATGAGTTGTCATTTGATAAATGGGATCACATAATTAGGGAATGATGAGATTGACTTGACCCATTCTGTTAGCTTAGCACTTGATCGTTTAGTATGTTGCTATTGCTTTCTTCATGACTTACACATGTTCCTATTACTATGAGATTATGCAACTCCGGAACACCGAAGGAACACTTTGTGTGCTACCAAACATCACAACGTAACTGGGTGATTATAAAGGTGCTCTACAGGTGTCTTCGATGGCGTTTGTTGAGTTGGCATAGATCGAGATTAGGATTTGTCACTCCGATTGTCGGAGAGGTATCTCTGGGCCCTCTCGGTAATGCACATCACTATAAGCCTTGCAAGCAATGTGACTAATGAGTTAGTTACGGGATGATGCATTATGGAACGAGTAAAGAGACTTGCCGGTAACAAGATTGAAGTACGTATTGAGATACCGACGATCGAATCTCGGGCAAGTAACATACTGATGACAAACGGAACAACGTATGTTGTTATGCGGTTTGACCGATAAAGATCTTCGTAGAATATGTGGGAGCCAATATGAGCATCCAGGTTCCGCTATTGGTTATTGGCCGGAGTCGTGTCTCGGTCATGTCTACATAGTTCTCGAACCCGTAGGGTCCGCACGCTTAACGTTCGGTGAAGATCGCTATTACGAGTTTATGTGTTTTGATGTGCCGAAGGTAGTTCGGAGTCCTGGATATGATCATGGACATGACGAGGAGTCTTGAAATGGTCGAGACATAAAGATCGATATATTGGATGACTATATTTGGACATGGGAATGGTTTTGGGTGAGTTCGGGCATATACCGAAGTACCGGGAGGTTAGCGGAACCCATCGGGAGGTATATGGGCCATATAGGGCCATATTGGGAGAGAAGAGAGGGAGGCATAGGAGGGGTGCTCCCCCCTCGAGCCCAATCAAAATTGGGTGGGGGCCGGCCCCCCCTTTCCTTCCCCCTCTCTGCCCCTTCCTTCCACTCCTAGTCCAACTGGGGAAGGGGGGAATCCTACTCCCGGTGGGAGTATGAATCCCCATGCGGCACGCCATAGGAGGGCCGGACCTCCCCCTCCTCCACTCCTTTATATACGGAGAAGGGGGCTCCCCATAGACACACAAGTTGATCATTAATCTCTTAGCCGTGTGTGGTGCCCCCTCCACCATAATCCTGCTCGGTCATATCGTTGCAGTGCTTAGGCGAAGCCCTGTGCCGGTAGCTTCATCATCACCGTCATCACGCCGTCGTGCTGGTGAAGCTCTCCCTCGACACTCTGCTGGATCTTGAGTTCATGGGACGTCACCGAGCCGAATGTGTGCAGCTCGCGGAGGTGCCGTACTTTCGGTACTAGGATCGGTCGAATCGTGAAGACGTACGACTACATCAACCGGGTTGTCATAACGCTTCCGCTTACGGTCTACGAGGGTACGTGGACAACACTCTCCCGCTCGTTGCTATGAATCACCATGATCTTGCGTGTGCGTAGGAAATTTTTGAAGTTACTGCGTTCCCCAACAGTGGCATCCGAGCCAGGTTTATGCGTAGATGTTATATGCAGGAGTAGAACACAAGTGATTTGTGGGCGATAATAGTCATACTGCTTACAATCATATCATACTTTGATTCGGCGGTATTGTTGGATGAAGCGGCCCGAACCGACATTACGCGTATGCTTACACAAGACTGGTTCTACCGACATGCTTCGCACACAGGTGGCTTGCGGGTGTCAGTTTCTCCAACTTTTGTTGAATCGCCTGTGGCTACGCCCTGTCCTTGTTGAAGGTTAAAACAACACATACTTGACGAAGAATCATTGTGGTTTTGATGTGTAGGTAAGAACGGTTCTTGCTCAGCCCGTAGCAGCCACATAAAACTTGCAACTACAAAGTAGAGGACGTCTAACTTGTTTTTGCAGGGCATGTTGTGATGTGATATGGTCAAGACATGATGCTAAATTTTATTGTATGAGATGATCATGTTTTGTAACAGAGTTATCGGCAACTAGCAGGAGCCATATGGTTGTTTCTTTATTGTATGCAATGTGATCGGCCTGTAATTGTTTTTACTTTATCACTAAGCGGTAGCGATAGTCGTAGAAACAATAGTTGGCGAGACGACAATGATGCTACGATGGAGATCAAGGTGTCGCGCCGGTGACGATGGTGATCATGACGGTGCTTTGGAGATGGAGATCAAAGGCACAAGATGACGATGACCATATCATATCACTTATATTGATTGCATGTGATGTTTATCCTTTATTCATCTTATTTTGCTTAGTTCAACTGTAGCCTTATAAGATGATCTCTCACTAAATTTCAAGGTACAAGTGTTCTCCCTGAGTATGCACCATTGCAAAAGTTCGTCGTGCCGAGACATCACGTGATGATCGGGTGTGATAACCTCTATGTTCGCATACAACGGGTGCAAGCTAGTTTTGCACACGCAGAATATTAGGGTTAAACTTGACGAGCCTAGCATATGCAGATATGGCCTCGGAACACTGAGACCGAAAGGTCGAGCGTGAATCATATAGTGGATATGATCAACATAGTGATGTTCACCATTGAAAACTACTCCATCTCACGTGATGATCGGACATGGTTTAGTTGATTTTGATCACGTCATCACTTAGATGATTAGAGGAATGTCTGTCTAAGTGGGAGTTCTTAAGTAATATGATTAATTGAACTTTAATTTATCATGAACTTAGTAACTGATAGTATTTTGCATGTCTATGTTGTTGTAGATCAATGGCTCGTGCTACTGTTCCTTTGAATTTTAATGCGTTCCTTAAGAAAGCTAAGTTGGAAGATGATGGTAGCAATTACACGGAGTGGGTCCATAACTTGAGGATTATCCTCATTCTTGCACAGAAAAATTACGTCTTGGAAGCACCGCTAGGTGCAAGACCAGCTGCAGGAGCAACACCGGACATTGTGAACGTCTGGCAGAGCAAAGCTGATGACTACTCGATAGTTCAGTGTGCCATGCTTTACGGCTTAGAACCGGGACTTCAAACGACGTTTTGAACGTCATGGAGCATATGAGATGTTGCAGGAGTTGAAGTTAATATTTCAAGCAAATGCCCGGATTGAGAGATATGAAGTCTCCAATAAGTTCTATAGCTGCAAGATGGAGGAGAATAGTTCTGTCAGTGAACATATACTCAAAATGTCTGGGTATAACAACCACTTGATTCAGCTGGGAGTTAATCTTCCTGATGATAGTGTCATTAACAGAATTCTTCAATCACTGCCACCAAGCTACAAGAGCTTTGTGATGAACTATAATATGCAAGGGATGAACAAGACAATTCCCGAGCTCTTTGCAATGCTAAAGGCCGCGGAGGTAGAAATCAAGAAGGAGCATCAAGTGTTGATGGTCAACAAGACCATTAGTTTCAAGAAAAAGGGTAAAGGGAAGAAAGGGAAATTCAATAAGAACAGCAAGCAAGTTGCTGCTCAAGTGAAGAAGCCCGAGTCTGGACCTAAACCTGAGACTAAGTGCTTCTACTGCAAAGGGACTGGTCACTGGAAGCGGAACTGCCCCAAGTATTTGGCGGATAAGAAGGATGGCAAGGTGAACAAAGGTATATGTGATATACATGTTATTGATGTGTACCTTACTAATGCTCGTAGTAGCACCTGGGTATTTGATACTGGTTATGTTGCTAATATTTGCAACTCTAAATAGGGACTACGGATTAAGCGAAGATTGGCTAAGGACGAGGGTACGATGCGCGTGGGAAATGGTTCCAAAGTCGATGTGATCGCGGTCGGCACGCTACCTCTACATCTACCTTCGGGATTAGTTTTAGACCTGAATAATTGTTATTTGGTGCCAGCGTTGAGCATAAACATTATATCTGGATCTTCTTTGATGCGAGACGGTTATTCATTTAAATCTAAGAATAATGGTTGTTCTATTTATATGAGTAATATCTTTTATGGACATGCACCCTTGAAGAGTGCTCTATTTTTATTGAACTCGATAGTAGTGACAGACATATTCATAATATTGAAGCCAAAAGATGCAGAGTTGATAATGATAGTGCAACTTCTTTGTGGCACTGCCGTTTGGGTCATATTGGTGTAAAGCGCATGAAGAAACTCCATTCTGATAGACTTTTGGAATCACTTGATTATGAATAACTTGGTACTTGCGAACCATGCCTCATGGGCAAGATGACTAAAACTCCGTTCTCTGGAACAATGGAGCGAGCAACAGATTTGTTGGAAATCATACATACTGATGTATGTGGTCGATGAATATTGAGGCACGCGGCGGGTATCGTTATTTTCTCACCTTCGCAGATGATTTGAGCAGATATGGGTATATCTACTTGATGAAACATAAGTCTGAAACATTTGAAAAGTTCAAAGAATTTCAGAGTGAAGTGGAAAATTATCGTAACAAGAAAATAAAGTTTCTACGATCTGATCATGGAGGAGAATACTTGAGTTACGAGTTTGGCCTTCATTTGAAACCATGCGGAATAGTTTCGCAACTCACGCCACCCGGAACACCACAGCGTAATGGTGTGTCCGGACGTCGTAATCGCAGTTTATTAGATATGGTGCGGTCTATGATGTCTCTTACTGATTTACCACTATCGTTTTGGGGTTATGCTTTAGAGACGGATGCATTCACGTTAAATAGGGCACCATCTAAATCCGTTGAAACGACGCCTTATGACTTGTGGTTTGGCAAGAAACCAACGTTGTCATTTCTGAAAGTTTGGGGCTGCGATGCTTATGTGAAAAAGGCTTCAACCTGATAAGCTCGAACCCAATCGGAGAAATGTGTCTTCATAGAATACCCAAAGGAAACTATTGGGTAGACCTTCTATCACAGATCCGAAGGCAAGACATTCATTGCTAAGAATGGATCCTTTCTAGAGAAGGAGTTTCTCTCGAAAGAAGTGAGTGGGAGGAAAGTAGAACTTGATGAGGTAACTGTACCTGCTCCCTTATTGGAAAGTAGTTCATCACAGAAATCAGTTCCTGTGATCCCTACACCAATTGGTGAGGAAGATGATGATAATGATCATGAAACTTCAGATCAAGTTACTACCGAACCTCGTAGGTCAACCAGAGTAAGACCTGCACCAGAGTGGTATGATAATCCTGTTCTGGAGGTCATCTTACTTGACCATGACGAACCTACGAACTATGAGGAAGCAATGATGAGCCCAGATTCCGCGAAATGGCTTGAGGCCATGAAATCTGAGATGTGATCCATGTATGAGAACAAAGTGTGGACTTTGGTTGACTTGCCCGATGATCGGCAAGGCATCGAGAATAAATGGATCTTCAAGAAGAAGACTGGCGCTGATGGTAATGTTACTGTCTACAAAGCTCGAATTGTTGCAAAAGGTTTTCGACAAGTTCAAGGAGTTGACTACGATCAGACCTTCTCACCCGTAGCAGTGCTTAAGTCTCTCTGAATCATGTTAGCAATTGCTGCATTTTATGATTATGAAATTTGGAAAATGGATGTAAAGACTGCATTCCTGAATGGATTTCTAGAAGAAGAGTTGTATATGATGCAACCCGAAGGTTTTATCAATCCAAAGGATGCTAACAAAGTGTGCAAGCTCCAGCGATCCATTTATGGACTGGTGCAAGCCTCTCGGAGTTGGAATAAACATTTTGATAGTGTGATCAAAGCATATGGTTTTATACAGACTTTTGGAGAAGCCTGTATTTACAAGAAAGTGAGTGGGAGCTCTATAGCATTTCTAATATTACATGTGGATGACATATTATTGATTGGAAATAATATAGAATTTCAGGATAGCATAAAAGGATATTTGAACAAGTGTTTTTCAATGAAAGACCTCGCTGAAGCTGCTTATATATTAGGCATTAAGATCTATAGAGATAGATCAAGACGCTTAATTGGACTTTCACAAAGCACATACCTTGATAAAGTTTTGAAGAAGTTCAAAATGGATCAAGCAAAGAAAGGGTTATTGCCTGTGTTACAAGGTGTGAAGTTGAGTCAGACTCAATGCCCGACCACTGCAAAAGATAGAGAGAAAATGAAAGATGTTCCCCATGCTTCAGCCATAGGCTCTATCATGTATGCAATGTTATGTACCAAACCTGATGTGTGCCTTGCTATTAGTTTAGCAGGGAGGTACCAAAGTAATCCAGGAGTGGATCACTGGACATCGGTCAAGAACATCCTGAAATACCTAAAAAGGGCTAAGGATATGTTTCTCGTTTATGGAGGTGACAAAGAGCTCGTCGTAAATGGTTACGTTGATGCAAGCTTTGAGACTGATCCGGATGACTCTAAGTCACAAACCGGATACGTATTTATATTGAACGGTGGAGCTGTAAGTTGGTGCAGTTCTAAGCAAAGCGTCGTGGCGGGATCTACGTGTGAAGCGGAGTACATAGCTGCTTCGGAAGCAGCAAATGAAGGAGTCTGGATGAAGGAGTTCATATCCGATCTAGGTGTCATACCTGGTGCATCGGGTCCAATGAAAAATCTTTTGTGACAATACTGGAGCCATTGCCTTGGCGAATGAATCCAGATTTCACAAGTGAACCAAGCACATCAAGAGATACTTCAATTCAATCCGTCATCAAGTGTCGGAAGGGTACATAGAGATTTGCAAGATACATACGGATCTGAATGTTGCAGACCCTTTGACTAAGCCTCTCTCACGAGTAAAACATGATCAGCTCCAAGACTCCATGGGTGTTAGAATCATTAGAATGTAATCTAGATTATTGACTCTAGTGCAAGTGGGAGACTAAAGGAAATATGCCCTAGAGGCAAATGTTTATTATTCATGCTAGAATTGTATTAACCAGAAACTTAGTACATGTGTGAATACATAGACAAATAGAGTGTCACTAGTATGTCTCTACTTGACTAGCTCGTTAATCAAAGATGGTTAAGTTTCCGAGCCATAGACATGAGTTGTCATTTGATAAACAGGATCACATCATTAGGGAATGATGAGATTGACTTGACCCATTCCGTTAGCTTAGCACTTGATCGTTTAGTATGTTGCTATTGCTTTCTTCATGACTTATACATATTCCTATGACTATGAAATTATGCAACTCCGGAACATCGTAGGAACACTTTGTGTGCTACCAAACGTCACAACGTAACTGGGTGATTATGAAGGTGCTCTACAGGTGTCTCCGATGGTGCATGTTGAGTTGGCATAGATCGAGATTAAGATTTGTCACTCCGATTGTCGGAGAGGTATCTCTGGGCCCTCTTGGTAATGCACATCACTATAAGCCTTGCAAGCAATGTGAATAATGAGTTAGTTATAGGATGATGCATTACAGAGCGAGTAAAGAGACTTGCCGATAACGAGATTGAACTAGGTGTTGAGATACCGACGATCGAATCTCAGGCAAGTAACACACCGATGACAATGGGAACAACGTATGTTGTTATGCGGTTTGACCGATAAAGATCTTCGTAGAATATGTGGGAGCCAATATGAGCATCCAGGTTCCACTATTGGTTATTGGCCGGAGATGTGTCTCGGTCATGTCTACATAGTTCTCGAACCCGTAGGGTCCGCACGCTTAACGTTCTGTGACAATCGGTATTATGAGTTTATGTGTTTTGATGTACCGAAGGTAGTTCGGAGTCCCGGATATGATCAAGGACATGACAAGGAGTTCGAAATGGCCGAGACATAAAGATCGATATATTGGACGACTATATTTGGACGTCGGAATGGTTCCGGGTGAGTTCGGGCATATACCGGAGTACCGGGAGGTTACTGGTACGCCCCGAGAGGTATATGGGCCTTAATGGGCCATAGTGGGAGAGAAGAGAGGGAGGCATAGGAGGGGGGGCGCCCCCCTCAAGCCCAATCCGAATTGGGTGGGGGGCCGACCCCCCTTCCCTTCCCCCTATCTCCCCATTCCTTCCACTCCTAGTCCAACTAGGGAAGGGGGGAGGGAATCGTACTCCCGGTGGGGTAGGACTCCCCATGGGGCGCGCCATAGGAGGGCCGGCCCTCCCCCTCCTCCACTCCTTTATATACGGAGAAGGGGGGTCCCCCATAAACACACAAGTTGATCATTGATCTCTTAGCCGTGTGCGGTGCCCCACTCCACCATAATCCACCTCGGTCATATTGTTGCAGTGCTTAGACGAAGCCCTATGCCGGTAGCTTCATCATCACCGTCATCACGCTGTCATGCTGATGAAGCTCTCCCTCGACACTCTGCTGGATCTTGAGTTCGTGGGACCTCACCGAGCCGAAGGTGTGCAGATCGCGGAGGAGCCGTATTTTCGGTACAAGGATCGGTCGGATCATGAAGACGTACGACCACATCAACCGCGTTGTCATAACGCTTCCGCTTACGGTGTACGAGGGTACGTGGACAACACTCTCCCGCTCGTTGCTATGCATCACGATGATCTCCGTGTAGGAAATTTTTGAAATTACTGCTTTCCCCAACAAGAAGGCCATGCTCATGGAGCTGCAGACATTCGTAGGCTGCAATGCTGCTCGATGGCGGAGGTCACCAAGACCTTGGCAGCCTGCTCCACCGTGAAAACCATCAGTCCCCGTGCCTTGGTCACCACCACCGCCAGCGTTCTCATCAGCAGCCTTAGTAGTATCCCTATCCCAGTCCATCCTGCCTACCCCTCCCATGGCCCTCAAGGCATGGGAGCTCTACCGCAAGCATCCTCCCTATACCGCGGTGCAGGAGAGAGACATTGGCAACCACACCGGCTGCGGTGAGTCCGGGGAGCACCAGATTATGCACTGGATTCAACTCCAATGACGATGTGGAAGCGTTAAACCATGACTTCTTTAGTCCTGAACCTGTACCTGAAATTAGCATCGAAGGCCATGAAAACACTTTTAGAATGATGTAGATATGAATGATCTGACATTTAGATGAATAGAACGGTTTAACCTGTGGCCCAACTAATTCTTGAATTCATAGATATGATCACATTTCTACTTATACAACAATAACATGATTTGTCTTTGAACTATACTCCAGTGAATAGATCAGGTTCAACTTAATCTTCCATCTTGTGTAATTAGCACTCAGTCGTTTCCAAATCATTGTTAATCCAATTAATTTAGTGCTTATAGAAGTAGAAAAATTAAAGTTACATTGTCTGAAATGAAGAATAGCGGTGCTATGTTTCCACACCTAACTATTATTAATGAAATCCCTGGATTCTGGGTTTAAGTAATTCATAGGGGTAACACTGACAAAAATCAAGTGACTTTTCCCATTATCAATGATTTGTGAAAAACACCAGTTCGACTTTATTCATAATGACCAACGGATATACATGCATGCACTGTTCAAGAATTCACCCGATTAATCAGTTAACAGGCCAGTTAATCGCTACTCATAGCATGGCCGAATTGAATAACGCCTATTCGTCGCGTTAACTTGTCAGGCCGATTAATTGGCTAGTTAGACCGATTAATCAGTTGTCATGCCGACTAATCCCTACTGGCCCATTAACGGGTGGGCAAACAAAGCCCAAAAATTTGGCCCATAACCCCTTCGGGCCCCATTTCGCTCCTTAATAGATAGGATTAATAATTTTACCTCCTCTCTATGCTTTTCATATGTGTATGGCAACATATTTTGGTATACTACATAGCTGGGAGCATGAGAGTATGGTATAATACATTAAAAAATTCTAGATATATGTTGGCAAGTTTCTATTCAGTCTACCGATTAATGGTCGACTGATTAATCCAGTTAATAGGCTGATTCACCGACTAATTGCTACTCCTAAACCGACCGAGCAGCTACCAGTTAACGATTTCTTGAACATTGCATGCATGTAATCTGGAAACTTTTCAAAAAGCAACATATGTGACCCGTTAGAATTCAATACAGTTTTGTACCTGTAAGCATTCAGATCCATCACTTCCATAGAGAGTTCTCTGAAATTAGTTCATGTCTTGTGTGGTGTGACAACTCTCACATATGAAAACTCTGAATCTGCCACCTGCACAAAGACGTGTATGTTATTTTGCTCTTCAGTATATGCTCAGGAGATAAAATATAAGATTATCCAGTCAAATTTTGTAACCATGTATCAGATATCTTGGCATCCACAATCTATTTATATGTATCAAACATGTTTTTTTTTTTTGCGGGAAAATGTATCAAACATGTTGGGGAACTACCCTAAAAAACAACAGAACCAACCACTTCATGATAACTTGCAAGAAGTTAATGTTTTTACAGTCTATATATTATCCGACGAACATGGCAGATATGCCTTTTTACACTGGAAACTACAGGAAAAGGATTCAAAGCAACAAAGACTCATAATATGCAAGCACATGTGACATAGCGGGTGCATGGTGCTCAACCATACCACGCAGGCTTTCAGATTCAAAACTCAAGCGAGAAAAAAATCCCAAAGGGATCTACTACTTCTTACCAAGCACACAAAAACTGCATACAAATTATATCCATTGCCAACATTCACCAACTTGATGCACACACCATCCGTGCCCTGTCAGACTAATTAGAACCGCCTAGTTTCAGAACATCTCCACGTTGCAAAAATATCGGGAAGGGGAACGGAGGAAGAAAGGAACGGAAGAAGAGGTGCAGACATAGCTGAGCTTTTCAGGGTCGATGGAGGTGACCGAGCGGCAGTCATCCCTGTCCAGCTCAACTGCAACTCATAGCCTTTGGCCGCGCGGTGCACGGTGAGGGCGCAGCAGCCTTCCGCAGCTCTTGCGGCGCCTCAGCAACCACGGGCACCTGCTACTCCTCCAAGCCCGTTGTGTCGCTGTAGTCGACCATTGGCTAGAGGGAGAGAGAGATGGAGAGATGGATTAGGGCAGCGCCGCAACCGCCTGTGCATAGGAGGTGGTTTCTCCTTTCGTGTGTCCAGCTCCGAGGTCCAACTCGCCCAGAGCGACACGTACACCAAGGAAAGTAACCCAGCCCGTTCAGTCAATTTCGTCCACCCAATGACATCATAAGGCCCATTCGCTCCTCAAATGCTCGACGCCCCCAGGAAGCTCCATTTCCTGGGAGCTTAGTAGCTGTACTGACTAGAAGATTGTCACTCACTTTGCTGCGTCATCTCTATAGATGGACGGTAGCATCTTCATATGTATACGGCAGGACAACCTATCACATCTAACACATAGACATGCATTAATCTTGCCTGCTGAGTAATCTCAGATTAACATCAAGGACATGTAAAATTAGTTTGGCAACCCCCTATTATGATAGTATCCACTATAATGCCGTAAGTCGAGTGCAGAAACACCGGTACTCGACTTACATTCACATAAGCGAGTATGGAATGGCAAACACATAGCAAAATAAAAAAAGCGACTCGGTTTATGTCTAAATAAGTCGAGTGGGTCGAAAAAAAGGTTGTTCGCTTTTGTACAATACTCAACATAATGAAAAATGCACTCTACTTACAATTAGGGATTGGCAACGATCGTTTCCACGTGGTGATCATGTAGACCGCAGACAACTCCGTCACGGGGCTAGATGTAAGGCAGGTACCCGATAAATGAGACTCGGCTTACGTGTACGCTACTTTTTCTAAACCTATTTTTAGTGCAAAAATGATTTATAATGTGGTGCATTGCATGTTATTTCTTTTCCTTTTTGTTATCCATTCTTTTTTTTATTAGTTTTCATCACCCTTTCGATGTTCCAATTTCACGACCTCTGTCCAATTAATCACCAGCATTTTGCCACTTTAAAGTTGTGGAGTATTGCTTAAACTTGGTCTGACATTGACCTACCCTATCACAAACTAAGAGGAATTCATCATGGTCTACCCCATCTTGTTGCCGGTCAAAGCCCTAGACAATGCGGGGCCCATGGATGGGCGCATTGTCCGAAACCGCGCAAGGGTGGATCAGAACAACACCCTCACCTGCATGTGGCACTAAAACTTTTTGAGCTCTAACCTCTCGAAACATGTCATGAGTCGTGACACTTACAAGAAACCCCAACAATATTGAGCAAGTAAGAAATATGATCAAAAAACCAAACACACATACATAATCCATTGTCCATTGGCACACAATAAGAACCAATTGAAGTTGATGTGCAAAGCAATGGATGTAATACGCACAGGGAGAATCTACCATGGTCTATGTTTTCAACACTTTAATCTCCCCTTTCATATTGCCACCCCCTTCATATCCCTTCCCACGTATTTAACTAGGAGTCAACTGATGATCTTTAAGAAAAATTTGAATTGCATCTTCAAGTGACAATGAAGATGTATTGGTAACTTGAACAACCCCAAGGAAACTCTCACATCCTATTCCCGATTTATCAATGTCAATGTCTACATTAGAATGAACTAGAGGTGGGGAATCAGGACAATGTATTCCAGTATCACTAGTAGGAAATAGGCCTTTCATACAGAACATTAGTCCCGGTCTAGTTTTGGCCCAGGACTAATGGTACCATCAGTCCCGGTACCAATGGCTAGGAGCAGACGATACCATGGCCACCTTTAGTCCCAGTTTGTTTGTGACCTCTAGTCCCAGTTGGTAATACCAACCAGGACTAAAGGGGTAGTTGCAGGATGGCGCTAGGTTGGGGCCCCTGCGAGCCCCTTTAGTCACGGTTGGTATTACCAACAGGGACTAGAGGTAGACCTTTAGTCCTGATTTGTATCACCAACCGGTACTAAAGATATCACTATATAGTGCTTCGTCCAGCCCGAGCCCAAGCTTTCCTTTCTCTATTTTCTCCATTCTCTCCTCTGTTTTCTTCCCCTTGCTCGAGCTCATCCTCCATTTTTGCCAAGATTTGTCATGATTTGAGGCACCCCATCTATCCAAGTGTTCACAAAGGTTATCAACTTTGTCCTTCCATCTCTCATTACTAGATTAGCTTGTGCAATGCTCTATAAGTATAGTGATTTGTGGATTTTATTTTGCGAGTAATCATGTGAGAGTTTATTTGATTTATATGCAATATAATCTCAAATTAACTTCTTAGTTTGCATATATGTAGGTGTGGTTTACTTAGTGCCTTCTCGTCCTCGTCCTAACCATCGTCGATTGCCCAACCGTCCCAACCTTGGTGAGCCTCTTGTTCTTCTCCTTTTTATAAAAAAAACTTATTTGTATGATTTAGATAGTTACTTGTATAATTTTCATACTTGTATGATTATTTTTTATCACTACAAAAAAAAGACACATCTGTGACATTTTGGGCCGAACAAAAAAAAATTATGTCATACATATGACACTTCTATGATGATAATTGTGACAAAACCCGGTATCATCATTGATGTGGTGGGATCCTACTTCTATGACAAAAAATTATGACAGAAAATGGGCTTTTCGTCCTGGACGGGCCGGACGGCATGACATTCTTTGGGCCGTCCATGACGTAAAAGCCCGTGGTAGAAGCGAGGGCGAGGCAAATTTCGGGGATTTGCCGGTTACGGTGAGGTCGGGGGCCGAGCGATGCACGTTTCTCTTGTACACCACTAGTAGAAAAACACCTAACAGTCCCGGTTCATAAGGGCCTTTAGTCCCGGTTCATGAACCGGGACTAATGGGTCGTTACTAATACCTCCACCCATTAGTCCCGGTTCAAACACGAACCGGGACCAATGTGCCTCCACGTGGCCCTGTGCGCCGAGCCCAGTCAGGGGGCCTTTGGTCCCGGTTGGTGGCTCCAACCGGGACTAAAAGGCATCCACGCGTCAGCATTCCAGTGGCTGGGGTTTTTGTTTTTTTTGAAAGGAGGGGAGGTTGGGGGTTTTGGGGGGTTAATTTAGGTGTTTCATATATTGTGTTAGCTAGCTAATTAATAGAGAGAAGTGTCCTCTCTTATGTCCGTGCTTGGTCGATGCTACGTACTATATATACATAAGAGATCGAGAGAACCATTCAGTACAGAAGTTCATCATGCATACCGAGAGAAGTGATCGATCAACCTCTCCTTCTCCGAGAGATTGGTCGAACAACAAGTTTTCGTATCATGTATCCGACGCTACTGGCTACATACATGTACAATATGTATAAGATCTCTTAATTACAAACCCCTAGCATTTGAAATCAATTTCCATATGGTATTCTCCGGCTTTACTGATGACATGGTCAAGAAAGAATCCCACCAATTCCTCTTGAATTGCTTTCATGCGGTCTGGTTCTAGAAGTTCATCCCGCATCTGCCACGTCTAATTTGAAGAAGGGGGTTAATTAATACATATATATGAATGAAACTCAACAGAAATGATGGTGTAATAAAATGAAATTATGAATATTATTGCTTACGCATTTCATATTGTCTTCTAGAGTAGCCCCGCTTATTTTTCAAAGTCGCAGTGTGGATGAACTCGCACACGTAGTATCCACAGAAATCATTCCCTTCCTCCTGCCACAAGCACTTTACGAGAAATAGAGGTCAATCAAACTAATAATGAAGCATTATAAATGGCATTGATGAAAGTATAGCTAGAGAATCAACGGGAGATGCGCGCAACTAGCTAGCCAGTAGTACTTACTTTTGGGTATTTATATGTCAGCTCCTTCGGCAGTCCGGAGCTTCTGCGGTGAACTGTTTCCAAACCCTGCAAGACAAAGAAAATAATTATTATTACTTGAGATATCAGGAAATGAACAAAACGTTGCCGATATGGTGCGATACTGATCGATTGAACTTACTTGCTGAGCATTTCAGTGATGTCCGCATAGGATTTGGGACCTTTCCGTCTCGAGTCTAAGACGATTACTAGTCCACGCTCAAGCTTAATCTCCAGAAGAATATAGTGGTACCTGCGCACGCATGCATAACTCATCAATTACATTACTATAAGCTCGCTTGAGTAATAAGGGAAACCGAATATGCACACGACAGTAACACTCACGGGCCGTTGTAAGGAAAGAGTATGGTATCTTTGTTTTGATTTTTTATCAACGATTGTAGCAAGTTGTCCTCGGCCTCTTTGACGTTCTTTTCAACCAGAAATACATCTATGATATTTGTGTTAATGAACCTAATATCATAAATTTCTTGTTTTTTGCACTGGACGATCTTCAATCTGCATAATATATTGAGGATAATTAATTATAAATACATGCAATGAAAGAGCCGAGCTATATATAGACACTTAATGACAGAAATAGTACTTACAAGCAGTAGCAAAATACCATTAATTTATCGAGGGCCTTTTGATTGAAGAACTCGAAGAACTCCTCAAATGGAATAGTCAACAGATCATTTGCAACGAGATCGTGCTCCTCTTTAATATGCAGATACAAAGCATTCTTACCCTCAGACTCTCTGCAGGTTTCCATGTACCAATTATGGAATCTTCGCATAATTGTTGTCAGAGATTTTTCATCTTTGACGAGAGGCTTCCCGTACTCGTATCTGTGTTCGTCCACCTCCAAGAAATCAGGAAGTGCATCGTCAGGCAGGTAATCGTCAAGATTGCCATAACCGGCCACCGTCCCCGGAGCATTAGACACATTGAGCGGGGGGCACGATTGCTGTGCTTGTTCACTTAGTTGGGCAATTTTTCCCCTTTGCTCGTTCTTTTGACCTTTTAGCACTGACAGTAGTTCCCGACCGCTGGGCGTGGAGATATGTCTGTTCAGTAATGCGCTCATAGTTGGTTCTCGGCGGAGACTTTGGTGGTTTCCTCGGGGCATCAATAGTGCGCTTTGCTTTCACCGGATCTACCTTCTCCTCCGGAGGTGGATGTCTCTTTGCTTTCACCCCTTCAAAGAACTCCTTCACGTGGGTCCGCACAATCATATCGTTTTCCTCCTCGGACCTCTCATACGGTAACTTCTCTAGAGGCTTGAGAGATGATGGACCGTATTTGTATTGCCTCCCGCCTCTGGTTGTGCTGCTAGACGCCGGAGCAGACGGAGCGGCTGCGGCGTCTGTCTTCTTTCGTGCTTGCTTACGAGGCGGAGGAGAAGGAGCACGACGCGCCAGAGCAGCCGGGGCGGCGGCGGGTCTCTTCCGCCCTTGCTGGCGAGGCGGAGAAGGAGGATGCTGCTGGCTGCTCGGGAGCACCAGCGCAGGCGGAGAAGGAGGCGGAGTGCCGCCATGCGCCGGAGAAGGAGGCGGAGTGCCGCCACGCGTGCCCTGATCGTCACTCGCCAGAGGAGGAGGCGGTGGAGGAGGCGGAGTGCCCTGGCTCGCCGGAGCAGGAGGAGGAGGCGGAGGCGTCCAGTTCAAAAGGTTGATGAGCTCCTTCTTCCATAGGCATGGAGTCTTCAGAGCAGAGCCCAACCTAGTCTCCCCTTCACCGGTAGGGTGGTCAATCACGAGGTCCTCAAATCCCTCCGTTATTTCGTCCACCATCACCTTAGCATATCCTTTTGGAATCGGCTGGCAGTGATAAGTAGTGCCGGGTCCACTAGGATAAACTTGGCCAACAGCCGCCTTGACCTTCAAAGTCATCCATCGCGCCATCATGTGGCAATTTTGAGACTCCGTGATACCATCCACGGGATAGCTGGCAGGAGCCGTCAAGACATGCTCCGGCTGAAGCAGCTCGGTGGAAGCCACGCTGCTTCTCCGCTGAGATGGCGGGGTAGCTTCGGGGGAAGCTTCGGCAGGTCGTTTGCTGCGATCTACTGCTTCTTGTTCCACTTCTCGATCCTCTAGCCCCATTACCCTTTCGTGCAGCGCCTGCAGTTGGTCCCGCTCCAGTTTCTTCCTCCTCTCGTGGGTTTTGTAACCCGCTGCGTCCGGAAAACCAACCTTCCACGGAATGGAGCCTGACGTGCCTCATGTCCGTCCAGGGTGCTCAGGATTCCCAAGGGCCATTATGAGCTCGTCCTTCTCCCTGTTTGGAAGGAACATCCTCGCTGCACTGCATCGACATAGTGTCGAAGGTTCTTGACTGGTATTTCCAGTTGCTCGTCCGTCCACTGGCAAAACCCTGTTACAGGGTCCAAGGTTCCGCCAGACCCGAAGAACCAAGTCCGGCAACGGTTTGGCTATCTCATTGTCTCTGGTTCGATCCCTTTTTCAAGCAGATCATTCTCAGCCTTGGACCACTTAGGCCGGGCTTGCAGGTAGCCACCTGAACCCGTGCGACGGTGAAGCGTCTTCTTCGCAACATTTTTCTTGTTTGTCTCCGACATCTTCTTACTCTTTTCCGATGTCTTGTGGGCCACAAATGCGGTCCAGTGATCTTTGATCTTCTCATATTTGCCGATGAATTCTGGTGTCTTTTTATTTTTGACAAACTGGTTCAGCTCTTTCCTCCACCTCCTCATTAGGGTTGCCATCTTCTTAAGAGCACAAGACTTGATTAATTCCTCTTTAACTGGCTTCTCTGGATCCTCCTCTGGCGGTAGGGTGAAATTTGCCTTCAGCTCGGTCCAAAGATATTCTTTCTGCATATCATTGACATAAGACACCTCAGGGTCTTCCTCCTTAGGCTTATACCATTGTTGGATGCTGATCGGGATCTTCTCCCTAACAAGAACCCCGCACTGAGAAGAAAATGCCTTCCTTGTCCGGATGGGTTCAATCGGTTCGCCGTCGGGCGCGATTTCTATGATCTCAAACTTTTCATCCGAGCTCAACTTTTTCTTCGGGCCTCGTCTCCTTACCGAAGTTGTGCTCGATCCGGAGGGCTAGAAATTATAAGGAAGAAAGACAAGATAATTAATATGTGTACATATACCAAAACAATGGAAGCATCAATTAACTAGTCAGCATGGGCTTAACTAATATATATATATACCTGGCCGGGCTCGGTTCGGTCACCGGAGCAGTCAGCACGGTCTCCTTCTTGTTCCTCCATTGTGTCACCGGAGCCATCATGAACATAGTCTTGTTCTTGTACCGGCATTAATGGGCCGAAGCTATCATGAACATAGCCCTCTTCTTCACCCCGTTCTTCCAGCTGACCAACAACGATGTCGAGGAGAAATGACGCAACTTCATCCCTTCCATTTGCGATTATATCCCTCAATATCGCTTCTGTTTCTTCGTCTCGGCAGTGCTCCATAGTTTCTGCAAATATTTACAACATGTTTATATATGGTATAGATGGAACTAGTGGCAAACGTAGAACTAGCCAGCTAATCACAGTAAGGAATCATGTTAGTGGCCTCGACGCTGCTTCTCTAGGGTTTGGGGTCGCCTCGACACAACAACGCTTCGAGAGAGTTAATTTGTCGGGTAGGGGCGCGGCGGGAGGGGGTAGGAGACCAACATCTTTTTCTCTCTAGGGTTTGGGTCTTGAGAGTTTTGGT
>NC_057807.1:656027146-656027943 GCF_018294505.1 Triticum aestivum
CGGCAGGGGCGGCGGGCGCGGCGACGGTGTCGGGGCAGTGGCTCGGCGGCGGCGACGACGAGGTGGACCAGTCTGACGGCGTCGGGGCAGGGCTCGGCGGCGACGGCGACGAGGAGCAGAAGGCGTCGGGGCGAGAAGAAACAGATGGATTTTGGCGAAAACTGCTAAGTGCTGTATATATACGAAGGGCATTGGTTCCGGTTCGTGAATCCAACCGGGACTAATGCCCCCCTTTAGTCCCGGTTGGTGACAACAACCGGGACCAAAGGCCTCTTTTCGGCAGCCCAAAGGGCGGGAACCGGCGGTCTTTGGTCCCGGTTAGTGGCATCAACCGGGACTAATGCCCCCCCTTTAGTCCCGGTTGGTGCCACCAACCGGGACCAAAGGCCTCTGTGCTGCCCGCCTCGGGGCCAAAGTTTAGTCCCACCTCGCTAATCGAGAGGGGCGCGCAGTGGTTTATAAGCCCCGCTGCCGCACCCCTCTCGAGCTCCTCTCCACCGCAGGCTTTCGGGCCTACTTGCTATTGCTTTGCCTGATGGGCCTTCTGGGCCTATTGCGGGCTTGAATCCTGGCCCATAGTAGGGTTTCTAGTCGTATTCACGCCGTGGGGGCCCAGTAGGAGGCATTTTTTTTATTTTTTTGTTTTCTTTACTTATTGTTGCTATATTTATTTATTTTTTCAAGTTTTTTTCTTTTGTTTTCTGCATTATTTATTTTCTTTTGTTTTTTTGCTTTGTTTTTTAATTGTTTTTGCTTTTAGTTTTAGGAAAATTATAAACTTTCTGTTAGTGCCATTA